>NW_006922246.1:463462-467869 GCF_000298275.1 Orycteropus afer afer | reverse complement strand
GGGTTTGAACCGCCAGCCTTCTGGTTAGCAGGCAAGTGTCTTAGCCACTATGCTACCAGAGCTCCTTAACTTGCTAGAGGGGCAATAAAGTTTATCACTGTTCCAGATTTAATTATCTCTTAGTATATTTGTCACATAGATAGAAATTCTGTATAGAGAACACACAAAAGAGCAAGGTGGATTGTTGACTTATGGTCTTGTAAAACATATAGGGGCGAAAGAAAAAGAAAACCAAACTCACTGCCATTGAGTCAGATCCGACTCATAGTAACTTTTCCTTGGGTTTCTGAGGCAGTATCACTATGGAAGCTGGTTGCCCAAACTTCCTTCCAAGGAGTGGCTGGTGGGTTTGAACTGCCGACCTTCTGGTTAGCAATCAAATGCCTTAGACTACACCACCAGAGCTCCTGAAAGAAAAAAGTATAACTAAAAAGGGAACTAAACTGTGAAAATAAATGTAATTTTGTGATAGTTAAGGTTGTGTTTCATCTTGCCTGGGTCATGATTCTAAGTGATTTAGCAATCATGATGTCGTGATCTCTCATGATAAGTCTGATATAATGTAATCACCACCATGATAAGATCCGTTAGAGCAGTCAATTGTTGAGAGGGTTTTTTCTTCCTGGTGCAGCCTACTTCCAATATATATGAAAAAGGTCTGGCAAAGTTCTCTCTTTTTGCTTGATATCCTTGCGCCTGGCTCATCATGTACTGGACTTTAACCAATTAACTGCTGTATTGCCTGCCAATCTTGGGACTGCTGCCTTTGGAGCCTGTGAACCAATATCCTGCCATTTTACTGCTGACCTTGGATTTGTCAGCCTTCAAAGCCAGCAGCCTACTGATCTTTGGTTCATCAGCCCCTGCAGCTATATGAATCAGGAGAAGCCTCCAGCTTGATGTCTGACCTATTCACTTTGGACTCACCAGCCTCTAAACTGTAAGCCATTTCCTTGACATTAATTTCTCTCTGTCTCTCTCTCTTTCAAAGCTTCACTGGTCTTGCTTTCTAAAGAACCCAATCTAAGAAAAATTTCATAGTACTTTTCCTTGAATAATTTAAACTTGTGTTAACTAATTAAAACTTTTTGCTTACAAAGCAATGAACATATCTCTAACTATCTTTAAGTGAATATTGCCAGTTTTAGTAACAATAACAATTAACAGAAAAATCAACTTTAAAAATATGAATCTCAGATATCTCTGTTTTGAATAATGAATCAGAACGAAGATGATAGATAAGCAAAGTTAGTATTAACTTCAAAATGTGATGGTGAAGGATGTCAGGGGAATATATTTGCTAAATTTCTGTGTATATTTTGCATATACAGTACTGACAGAAGGTATTGACAGCTGGCTGGTGTAATGTAACACCTGCTAATAAGCTACAGTACCTGGGAAGGCCCTGGAATAGTTATTAAAGAATTATATAAATTGGATTTTGATTTAGTCTTCCTTAGTCGAGTTCAGGATATTCTGTAAATCTGCATTTGGCACACTCACAGTTTGAATGGTGAATCTTTGTTCTTCTTTGGTAAAGATTTGCACATAGGGAAGGGAATTTACATTGACATTTGGCTCTTAGATTGGCAAAATCTCAATATCAAAAATTACATTTAAAATGCATTTCTTTTGAAAACAAAGTTGGCTGAGTGTGCCCCCTATTTAATTCATTAGTAAACTTCCTGGACATTTTGATTCTTGTATTTGCAGCACACAATTGTCACCATCCAAAGAAGTGTAGAAGCAAGAAAAAAGGTAATAGAATTGTTTGAGACTGGGTTCTTTAGAGAAGTAAAAGAAGTAAAGTGTATCTATATACATATATATAGAGAGAATGGCCATATTTTTATCTCACCTACCTTGGTCATGTTGTCAGATGGGACCATTCTCTAGAGAAGGATATTGTGCTTGGTAAGACCCTCAATGAGTAGACCAACACAGTGGTTTGCAATGATGGGCTCAAGTATAGAAAGGATTGAGAGGATGGTGCAGGACTAGGCAATGTTTCATTCTATTGTACATAGAGTCTTTAGGAGTCATATGTGTGTGTATATATATATATATAGAGAGAGAGAGAGAGAGATTGAGAGAGAGCTATATCTCAGGAAATGGCTCATGCAGTTGCAGAGGTTGACAAGTACTAAGTCTGTGGTTCAAGCATCAGGCTAGAGGTTTCCCTTGCCTCACATAGCTTCAGAGGCTGATGAATCCAAGGTCAGCAATTCATATGGCAGGTTGCTGGCTCATAGGCTTCAGAGGCTGACATATTTCAAGTACCAGAGGTCAGATGATGATGAGCATGAAGAAAATAGCTCACAAACGTATAGAAGCCAGCAAGTCCAAAGTCCCTGGAGCAAACATCAAGCTGGAGGCTTTTCCTGGCTCCCACAACCACAGGGGCTGAGAAGCTCAAGGCTGGCAGGCAGTACACCAGCTGTTGACTCCAATAAATGATGAATCCAAGATCTCCAGGCTGAATGGTGGACTGCTCCCTCATGGACAATTGTAGGCAGCACAACAGAATCCCAATCCACAGAAGAATGTCTCTTTTCCCACGATGTCCCTGGATATCCTGGAAGCAGGCCACAGCCCTAGAGAAACTCCCCTTCAACAGATTGGCTACTCAGAACACAGTCATCCAATCCCATCATGGGAACTGGGGTCCAGCCAAGTTGACACACAGCTCCAACTATCACACACACACACACACACACAGTTGTTGTTGTTGTTGTTAGATGCCATCGAGTGATCTCTGACTCATAGCGACCCTATGCACACCAGAACGAAACACCACCTGGTCCTGAGCCAGCTACATGATTCTTGCTATACTTGAGCCCATCGCCACTGCCACCATGTCAATCCATCTCATTGAGATCCTTCCCCTCTTTCATCGACCCTCCACCTTACCAAGCATGACATCCTTCTCCAGGGAATGGTCACTTCTGATAACATGACCAAAATATGTGAGATGAAGTCTGGCCATTCTCACCTCCAAGGAACATTCTGGTTGCACTTTCTCCAGGACACACCTGTTAGTTCTTTCAGCAGTCCACAGTACCTTCAGCATTCTTTGCCAACAACACAGCTCAAAAGCATCAATTCTTCTTTCGTCTTCCTTATTCATTGTCCAGCTCTCACATGCATATGAGGCAAGTGAAAATACCGTGGCTTGTGTCAGGTGCACCTTAGTCCTCAAGGAGACATCTTTGCTCTTCACATAATTAGATGCAGACAATGCTCTTGAGAAAACTCACCTTATAATTGGTTGGCTGAAAACATCAGATCACATACTCAGGATGTTTATATCATTATATAACAGCCAAACCAATGAGAATCATGGCCCAGCCCAATTAACACATAGCCTTAACCATCACAGAATATATTGATAATTTTCCAAGTGAAGACAGTTAAAGGAGGAAAAAATTATATAAGAAAACTAGAGGGTCAGTGAAAAAGGGGAAGACCATCAATGAGATGGACTGACCTAGTGGTTATGACAGTGAGCTCAAGCATGGCAACACTTGGCAGGATGGTGGAGGACTGAGCAGTATTTTGTTCTATTGTATGAGCATTCTGTTGTAGAGTCACTGTGAGTTGGAGCTGACTCAATGTCATCTAAGAACAGAGTCCATCATGTGATTATAAGTTGGGTACTCATCACAATATTCCTTCCCCCACATGCTTCTTTATGTTTTAATTTAACTCTAACCTAATGAAAGGAGACTTTAGTTTAAATTTTTTTTTTTTTCTATGTATTTCTATACAAAGTATTTGGAGATCTGGCTTATTCCTATAAATTGGATCAAATTTTACCTAGAACTAGAAAACCACTTTTTAATATCTGATAAATTTTATTCTTTTACTTTATGTTATTTTAATAATCATTTTGACCAAACTTGGAGTAAAGTTAGAATTTACAAATTCAATAGCTTTTTTAACATTTTCATTTTAAATGGTACTCTGATGGGGGTGAATGGACAAACCATGAATAAGAAATCATCTCTGACTAATTTCATATGGCAGAAAGAGGAAAGGCACATGTTTACAACTAATCATAATCTAATGTAGAATGACATGACTAACATGATAGATTTCTAAATATATGGCTATGTGAGTGTTTTAAAGGAAACAAGTTGTAATTTCTTAAATATAAATAAAAGATAACTTAAGAATGTTGTTGTTATTAGGTGCATTGAGTCATTTCTGACTCATAGGACCCTACGCACAGCAGAATGAAATGCCTACCGGTCCTGTGCCATCTTCACGATCTTTTCTATACTTCAGCCCATCACCACAGCTACTGTGTCAATCCATCTCATTGAGGGCCTTCCCTTCCTTTGTCAATCCTCCACCTTACCAAGCATGACATTCTTCTGCAGGGAATGGTCCCTTCTGACAACATGA
>NW_006922246.1:459450-462597 GCF_000298275.1 Orycteropus afer afer | reverse complement strand
ATCTAGCTAGCTAGCTGTATGAGGCCATGGTGGCAAAATGGCTAAAATGCTGTGCTGCTAACCAAAAGATTGGAAGTTCAGACTCAACAATAGCACCCTGGGACAAAAGAACCAGCAATTTTCTTCAGTAAACATTATAGCCTAGAAACATTATGAGGCAGCTTTACTGTGGCATATATGGTCACTATGAGTCAGAATTTACTCTACCGTACATAACAACATGTGTATGTGAGTATATATACATTCTCAACATTTCAGGAACAATAGGTAGAGATATTTTACAAATAGACTATTGTAGATTCAACAAGAATCTAGAGCTTTACAAAAATTTTAGTATTTTGAAAGAAGGATATTCCTTATAATCACACAGTGACAAGAAGCACAATCATTTCTAGCTTTTTTGTTCTCTGTTCTTGTAGGGAATGTGACAGTTTTGATTATATGTTTGAAGGTATAAAAGGGCAAGAACCAGACTTTTCTGACTGATCTAAACCCTTCCTAATTTTGCTCCATGTAATAGTTTCAAACACCTTAGGACTATGGACACTTTGACAATCTGATGAAAACTATGGATTGTTTTCCAAAGAGAGAAAACAAAAAGGACAGTCAAACACATGATTTTGCATTCAATTTCAGAGGATCCAAGGATCCCAGAACCTCATCTGCAGACCTCAGATTCAAGTGTGCAATCTGAAGCCTTTAAATATAGTATAATACAAACGTGCAACCATGCAATGCAAATTTACAAAAATAAAAAGATATTTAATCATAATTCTTAGATTTAAACATTTGGAAGGAAGGTTGGGCAATCTAGTTCCGTAGTGATACTGCCTCGGAAATCCAAGAAGGGGTTGCTACGAGTTGGGTCTCACTCAATGGCACATAACAACAACAACAACAACAGATTTAAACATAAGGAAAAAGGAAGTTTATATTGTATTAGAAAATCATCTCTGAAACACATAATTAGAGCTTTACTGTGATTATCACTTAACTTAAAAACTAATACATAGTACATCTCATAAATCAGATGTGAAATTATCTTTTCTTATGAAAAAAGCTAAAGATATATTGGTTAATATTCTTTAATCTTTAAGAAATCATCGCATTTTTTTTCCAGAACTGTGAAGGAAAAGGATTATTATTGTTACATCCTATCTTAGTTTTGTGAGCTAGAAGGAAAAACACCTTGTAACACTGCAATGTATCAGATTATTTTTAGTTTACTTTTTTTTAATTAAGATTTTTTTTTTTTTTAATTGTGATTTGGGTGAAAGTTTACAGAACAAATTCACTTTCCATACAGCAGTTCACATACACTTTGTCTCATGACATTGACTACGATTAACCCAAATATAACAGCTCCCCTTCCCACTTCTTCCCGACAGTTACCTCTTCCCTGTGTCCTTCCCTTCATGCATCCTGCCCCCCTTAGCTATCTCCCTGTGCATAAGCAGCCCTTCTTTCTCCCATGATTGTTCTCTCCAAGGAGTGTATCTACCTCGAGTAAATGTTCAACTCATATGTCTGTCTTTTCTTTGGCTGGAGGCCACAGGTGTCAGTTCAATTCCAGACCCGAAGGGCAGGTAGGGGCCATAGTCTCAGCAGTTCCGTCAGGCTCCATCAGACCAGCAAACCTCATCCCGCTTTTTTTTCCCCAAATGATTTTGAATTTTGCTCCACATTGTTCTCCCTCTCTATCCAGGATCTTCTACATAGATCCCCCTCCCAGTGGTTGACAGTGGGCACCATGTAGTTCTTCTGGTCTCATAGTCACATATGTTGTGGATCACATGGTGTACCAGTCACTAGGACTAATTGTTTCCATGAATCTTTGGTTTTCTTCATTCTTCTTTTCCCTGGACAAGGAGAGACCCATCATTGCATCTACATGGCTGCTTGCAAGCTTTTAAGATCCCAATCGCTACTCACCTAAGTAGGAGGTGGAGCAATGTTTTGTGCAGTATGTTATGCCAATTGAGCTTGATGTCCCCTGCGACTATGGTCTTGAGCCCACAGATTCAACTGCTCACTCCCTCTGGGTAGCTTGCTGTGACCAAGAAGTGACTACAACCTTGCCCCTTGTCAGCTCTACTCTATACCTGGGAATTCTTACAGAACATACAAATACACTTGTAGAACTACTGTCTGCCAATCCTATACATGGTCTTGGGTACAATCCCTGCTTCATAGACATATGTAATAGTTCCACCCATCTATCTACCCATATACCCATATTTGCCTTCACTGACAACACAGTACTGTATGTGCAAAAGGGTGCATCTTTGTTGTCTGCATCTCCAATATATCTCTCTATGTCTTCCTCTTCTTCAATGCCACTATGTTGATCACTCACATTTGGTTCATTGCCCATCTCTTTACCCAAATCAATACTTATCTCTACTTATCAACAGTTTCCCTCCCCTCCCCTCTGACCCCTGGTAACCAACAAAAAAAATTTTCTTTCATATATAAACCTTTCCCTGACTTTTACAATAATAGACTAATACAATATTTGTCCTTCTGTGATTGACTTATTTCGCTAAGCATAATGCCTTCCAAGTTCATCCATGTTATGCGGTGTTTTGCAGATTCTACATTATTCTTTAAGGTTGCATAATATTCCATTGTGTGTATGTACCATATATTGGTTATCCATTGCTCAGCTGATGGACACCTAGGTTTTTTCCGTCTTTTTTCTATTGTAAATAGTGCTGCAATGAACGTGGGTGTGCATATGTGTGTTCCTTTCATGGCTCTCACTTCTTTAGGATATATACCTAGTAATGGCATGGCTGGGTCAAATGGTATTTCTAATTCCAACTTTTTAAGGAATCACCATACTGCTTTCCCCAATGGTTGTACCATTTGACAGTCCCACCAGCAATGCATGAGAGTCCCAATCTCTCCGCATTTATTGTTTTCTCTCTTGTTGAACTTTGCTGCTAGTGCTGGGGCAAGATAATATCTCATTGTTGTTTTGATTTGCATCTCTCTAACAGTTAATGATCATGAGCATTTCTTCATTAGCTTGTTGGCCTCCTGAATATCCTCCTTGGTGAAGTGTTTGTTATGTCTTCTGCCCATTTTTTAATTGGACTATTTGTCTTTTTGGTATTGAGGTGTTGGATTTTTCTATAAATTCTA
>NW_006922246.1:457613-459156 GCF_000298275.1 Orycteropus afer afer | reverse complement strand
GTAGATTGCCCCCTCTTCAGTCTGAGGAGTGGCTGGTGGGTTTGAACCGCCACCCTTCTGGTTAGCAGTCAAGTGCCTTTGGCATCATGCTACCAGAGCTGCTTTTTTTATGATACATTATTTTTAACCAGCCTTCTGGTTAGCAGTCAAGTGTCTTAGCCACTATGCTACCAGAGCTCCCTCCGCTGTATATTAGGGCTTTTAAATTTGCCTCTAGTTTTGCCTTGAGGAATCCTATAGTTTTAGGTTTCACATCGAAGTCTTTGATCCATCTGGAGTTTGTTTTTGTTTATGGTGTGAGGTACAAATCTTGTTTCATTTTTGTGCAAATGGATCTCCAGTTTAACCAGAACCATTTATTAAACAAACATTCTCTTCCCCATTTAACAGATTTAGGCCCTTTGTCAAAGATCAGCTGACCATAGGTTGAGGGATCTATTTCTGGGTATATTTTACTTTTAAAATCTGTGGAGAAATAATATTTAAAGTCAAAGTGTGTTACTTTGACATTTGCTTTATTGTTTTATTGGTATTAAAAATAGATTTTTTACAGTTACTCTTTAATTTTCCCAAAATGATTGATAACAAGAATCAGATTGTTGACTGTCCTTGGTACTCAAGGTCTCATAAAAATTTCAGTGGTCAATCAACCTAGCTATGATTCTCAATGATCGAAAACTTTTGTTCAGTCCTTTTGGGCAGTCATAAATATCTAAGAGCACAGTCTCAATAGCTCCTGTCCCTTCTCAATAGATTGTTACTTTCAGACTTTAAGACTTCATGGATGAAACTTTTCCAACTAAGTCTATGTCTAGGTCAGGGTTTCTCAAATTTGTCACCATTGGCATTTAGGCCAGATAATGATTTATTGTGATAGACTTTTCTGTGAATTGTAGGATGTTTGCAGCATCGCTAGGCTATACCTACTCAGTCTCAGTAGCATCTCTCTCCAGTTGAGACAACACATAATATCTCTAGACATTGTCAAATATCTCTCAAAGACAAAAACAATTCAACATGAGAATCACTGTCTTAGGTGTATATTCACATAGGAATTTTGGCCCACTCTCACAAAAGGTCCATTTTTTTATTTATATAGTCCTAGAGCCAAAATTAATCCTGCCTAAAGTATGACTTGGGTTAAGACTCATAGTTGTGATGGTTTCAAGAGCAAACATTTATCTGTGATCTCCCAGATCCTCTTCATTCTTCTTGATGTCTTGGGCCATGATTTCATAGGGATCACTCACTGTGTCAGGGGATTCAGTGTCCCCAAATTCTCAGTCAGAAATTGTGCCATTACTTTAAAATATTTTCTTCTGAAGTCAAAGTTCTTGCTCTTAGAAAAATTGTTCTATGGATGACAAACGCCTGATGATAAACTCTTAAAGAACTCTGCAGGGTGGTGGTGTTTTCATAGTTTACTCTCACTTTTTATGCCATCTTTCTTTCACTCTTTTCCCAGTAAAGGTCAAATTGTTAGTCAATGAGCTGAATTACAAAGATGTCATGCTATATAGAGGCATTAAAAAAAAAAAAAAAA
>NW_006922246.1:455319-456227 GCF_000298275.1 Orycteropus afer afer | reverse complement strand
TATGAGTTGGAAACAACTCACGGCACCTAACAACAACAACAACAACATCTCTATGGAAGCAGATTGCCCAATCTTCCTTTGGAGGAGTGTCTTGCGGATTTGAACCACCAGACTTCTGGTTAGCAGTCAAATGCCTTAGGCACTATGCCACCAAAACTCCCATATAGAGGCATTGATAACTGTTATTTCTTTGCTTAAGAGATTGAATATATCCCCTCTCAGTCATTTCTGTCTTCTTCTACATGGCCAATTAGTAAGAAGTCAATTACATAAACATCACCTTTGGCTCTTGAAAACCTTTGATATTTTTCTATATATATTCAATAGCCTTCATCCAAATGAAGCGTTTGACACTAGTGATAAACATTCAGTGTACCCTAAGGTGCGAAGTGCAGCCAATTCTACTCTAGACCTTAATTATACACTTTCTGGGAAAATGAGGCTTAGGATCTCTAATTTATCTCAAGATACCTCCCAGTTTCCTTTCCCTTTTAAATTATGTCAGAATTTTATAGTATGTGACCCCTGGGGTCTGACCTCCTGAATTTGAGACCTGGCTCTGCACTTATTAGCTGTGTAACCTTAGGCAAATTCTCAAGTTTTTAATCTTGCTCTCTTAAAATGTGGATGTTGATAATAGTGTCTATTCCTGGGATTGTTGTTAAGATTTAATGATAAAATTTACATAAAATACTTATCACAGCACTTAATAAATAGTAATGACAGGAAATATTACTTGTTATTATTCCTTGTTTGGAAACACTGTGCTTACTAAGCCTCAAGTTTGAGCAGTTATCAAACAGGTTCTGGAAAACATTGAATGAACAGTTTTGTAATAGTTTTATTTCTTTATACAGCATCCCAACTTAATTTGTTGTTGTTGTTGTTATGTGCTGTCGAGTCAGACC
>NW_006922246.1:449701-454644 GCF_000298275.1 Orycteropus afer afer | reverse complement strand
AAGCACTAATAGCAAGATGCATAAAATCAATGGAAGAATTTCTGACTCCTCTGTGCAAACTGGTGCATAACTCCACTGGGCAGCACTTCTGCTGAAATCATATATCTAGACCACTTTCAAACTGGCAGGAACTTTTCTTGTGAATTTAAAATTGTATTGACAACCTATTGTTCTCTTTTCTCTGTAAAGGCAACCTTTTGAATTTCCTTGCATCCCTGTAAAGTGTGTTCACATGGGAATGAATATTTACTTATGCAATTGCATTACCTCTCTTTTGGTCTTTCATGCACTTATCCTCTGAATCTTGGTATGCCAAGACATGTGAGTGGCATTTCATTTCCTTCACTCAGCTTCTAATTAAATGATAATGGGATGGGGCAACTTACTGACTGAAAATGAACTTCTAAGTGCAAGTCACTACAAAGTGCTTTTCAAAGTGTTAGAATTGTCTTACCTGTAAAAGAGAAGTATGAAAAATGGGCAAGACTAACATGAGATAAACACAAAAAATGAACACTAGAACATCTTAAAATAGCATTCTTGATTCTGAGGATAATCTTCTTCCATTTATTCAAGGAATATTTAGAAGCAACTATCTTGTGCCTATCTGTGAGCAATGCACTGAAATTTCATGTGTGAACACAATGGTAAATATGGTGAGATGTACAAAGAAATAGGTAATTACATGGAATTAGATAAATAATAGAAAACAATGATATGCATGCATACAGGAAGAACACCTGGAATCAAAAAAGTTTATATCTGAAATAAATAAACAACAATCATTTGTGATTATGGCAATCATTTGTAACAGTTGCAGTTGGTACCTGCAGTGTAGTGAGTTGCATGATATGGCTTTTCTAGCCATAGTCTTTGTAAGTCCTACTTGATTGATGGGTGGGACCATGCAACTATGTGTCAACTTGGCTGGGCAGCTGGTAGTAGCTATTTCCTATAATGAGACTGGCAATTAACTGTGTGATGAAATTTTCTGTGAACAACTGAATAGGTGCTTTTAAACTCCTGGTTGTTGAAGTCATCCACCTGGGGTATTTCTGTTGGAGCAGCATGAAATAATCTTCTGGGAAAGTTCACTCTCTCTCTCATGTTTGTAGAACTCTGATATTGATACTGGTTTTGCCACTCTTCTAGGCTTAAAATGAGTACTCTTAGGTGCAGAGGGAGAATCTCACTGATGGTTGAGAGAGATACCTGACTAAGAGAAACTCCCAACTAAGGCACAAGACAGAGTGGCAGGCTTACCTGGTCCACAGAGGCAGAGGCCAGGACAAGAGACCAAGGATGAGAGAGGTGTATCTAAGAACACAGTAGAGGGGATACAGTCCTAATCAAAGACCTGTATCTTAAGTGCATCCCTGAACTTGAATTGTAGCCTGTTCCTCCCCCAATAAACCCCATAATCTGTGAATTCTGTGTGGCCACTGTGTGGTGGGTACCATAGGAGGGATTGTTGGTGTCAAAATTTATAACAGGACTGGAGGGTGGAAGCATTTCTGGCCTCATAGGAACAGAACTTGGGCTGTTGATGGTGATTCTGTCTTCCTCTTGTGTAGCTAAAGGAGGTCAAAGGATGCCACCTCCTGCTTCTTTAGCAGTATCCCATTTCTATCTCTTCACCACTATAACTTTAATGTCTGTTGATTGATCCCCAAGTAAAAGTATATGAATCTCTTCCAGAATATTTTTCTCCTGAAAACAATGGTCAAAAGGGCCTGGCCAGCCAGAAATATCAAGGAATTAATAACATTCTTACCTATACTCCTAGCCTAGAATCAACCCTCAATCAATGACTAACAATTAATCAATGACAAAGGAGAATTAAAGAACCCAGATCCCTTGTCTTTCTAGTGAGATAGCTCTGAGAAGTGTATCCTATACAATCTTCCATAGTTTTCTGCACAGAACTTCACACATAGTGATTACTAACTTGATAAACCAAAAATCCTACTGCCATCAAATTGATTCTGACTCATATCAAACCCTATAGCATTTCCAAGGCTGTAAATCTTTACAGGGAGTTTGCGTGGCTTAGTGCCTAAGACATTTGACTGCTAACCAGAAGGCTTATGGTTCGAACCCAGCAGCCACTCCTCAGAAGGAAGGTTGGACAATCTACTTCCGTAGTGATACCACTTCAGAAACCCAAGGAGGAGTCACTGAGTCAGAAATGACTCGACAGCAGTGAGGGATATCTTTACAGAAGCAGACTGCCTCATCTTTCCCCCATGGAACAGCTCGAGGGTTCAGAACCAGGGATCTTTTGTTTAGCAGCCCAATACCTTAACCACAGCATCACCAGTGTTCCTTAGTGACTTGATAACCCATCTTTAATTCATTGCCTTTCCTTTCTTGTCTCACTTCTCATTTCTCTGTCAGTGTTTGTCACACCTCCCAAATACACTACTTTCCTTCTAATTTTCATTGCATTCTTGAGAACACAGACTAAAGTACCATCTAATATAACACTTTGAAAAGCAGAAGACTTTTTACCATAGCAAACAGAGGGAAAAAAAATAAAATAAAAACATAAGAAACTTATGTAATACAAAGTTAACCCTCTCCCTTTTTTGTTGTTTGGTGAACTTACTGATATTTTCTCTTATACTGTGTTATGATGAATCTCAGATAAGAGGGCATGATCCTTTTGGAAAGTATAATTAGCAAGACAAAAAAGACTATCTCTAGGTCATATTTAGGAATAATTTCAACTTACCTAATATTTTCCCCCAATCCTCAAAGTTTTTTTCTCAGAACAACAGAAGAGGTCTTCTTTGATTTAAGAATTTTTTAAAAAATAGAAGCCTAATTCCCTTCCTTTTAACTAAATTGCTATCACCTAGTGATTTTCAACGATTAAGTAACTCTTAGATTGTTGTTGTTGTTAGGTGCTGGCAAGTCAGCTCTGACTCATAGTGACCCTCTGCACAACAGAATGAAACACTTTCCGGTCCTGGCCATCCTCACAATAGTCGTTATGTTTAGGCCCCTTGTTGCAACCACTGTGTCAATCTATCTCTTTGAAGGTCTTCCTTTTATTCACTGGCCCCGACTTTACCCAGCATGATGCCATTCTCCAGGCACTGGTCCCTCCTGATAATATGCCCAAAGTATCTCTGATTATCTCAAAAGATATCACAAAATCCTTTCATGGCAAAAAGACTAATTATGTTCAAGTACCTGCAATGAGAGCTTTGCAATATGAAAAGGTAAAAGAAACTTAGAAGTCGTCCCTATCTTTTACTTCCTATATACATCTCTATCAAATGTTTCAGAATCTCAGAGAATTGGATTTTACTGCTTCATAGTCCATTCTGTTCTTGGACGATATTAAAATGTCCACTAATTGGTCCCACTTTTCCCCCATGAGCTATATTAAATTATCTATCTTTTTTCCTAACATAAAAACAATCCAACTCAAGAAAGATATTTAAATTTCACCTAAGCCTTTTTTGGGGGAATTAAATATTTTAATAAAATGAAATTAAAAATAATATAAACCATTAATAATTACAGACATTAGTACAAACTACATTTGTCCCCTATCTTGTCAATGAGAAGAAAAAAAGAGGGCTCTTTATCACTAGGTAAAAAATCTTTCTTCTGCAAGATATCTTATGGATAAGGCTAAGATCATGAAATATGCTGAAATACAATTTTGAAATATTTTCTCAAGAATACTTGGAATAAAGATCTCTGGTGGCACTGTGGTTAAAGCATTCAAATGCTAACCACAAGTCAGTGGTTCAAACCCACTAGCCACTCCACAGGAGAAAGATGAAGTAGTCTGCCCCTGTAGATTACAGCCTTGGAAACTCAATAGGACAGTGCTACTCTGTTCTATATGGATGCTATAAGTCAGTTAGGTTTTTATTTTTTTTTAAACTTGGAATTGCTGAAATACACATAGTAAAATGTCAGACACATAATCAGCTCTGCTATTTCCTTGTGCCCATCTAAGTTGCAGAAAAAAAAGCACAGAGAAAAGCTTAGTAATTAAATGATCAGTACAAAGTAGAGGGAACTCATATAAGAACTCATGTAAGACCTACCCAATCTCTATAATGCTGCTGTTGTTGTTGTTGTTAGGTGCCGTCGAGTCGTCTCCAACTCATAGCAACCCCATGCACAGCAGAACAAAAAACTGCCCAATCCCATGCCAGCTCCATGATCCCTGCTATACTTGAGCTCATCATTGCAGCCACAATGTCAATCCATCTCGTTGAAGGCCTCCCCCTCTTTCATCGACCCTCCACCCTACCAAGCATGACATCCTTCTCCAGGGAATGGTCCCTTTTGACAACATGACCAAAATAGGTGAGACAAAGTCTGACCATTGTCGCTTCCAAGGAGCATTTCAGGTGCACTTCCTCCAAGACAGATCTGTTAGTTCTTCTAGCAGTCCATGGTACTTTTCAGCATTCTTCACCAGGACCACAACTCAAAAGCATCAACTCTTCTTTGGTCTTCCTTATTCATTGTTCAGCTCTTACATGCATACAAGGAGATAGGAAATATCATGGCTTGGGTCAGGCGCACCTTAGTCCCCAAGGAGAGATCCTTGCTCCTCAGCACTTGAAACACTTCCTTCACAGTTGACTTTCCCATTGCCACACATTGTATAATGTCCAGACTGCTGTTTCCATCGGCATCGATTGCAGAACCAAGCAATGTGAATTCTTCAAAAACCTCAATCTTCTCTCCATTTATTGTGATGCTGCTCATTGGTCCAGTTATGAGGATATTTGTTTTCTTTATATTGAGATGTAATCCATACTGCAGACTATTCTTCAACCTTCATCAGTAAGTGCCTCAAGTCATCCTCACTCTCAGCAAGCAAAGTTGTATCGTCTGCATATCTCAGGTTGTTAATGATTCTTCCTCCAATCCTGATGCCATGATTTTCTTCATACAGTCCAGCTTCT
>NW_006922246.1:447877-448499 GCF_000298275.1 Orycteropus afer afer | reverse complement strand
CTCCTGGCCTGGTTTGGCTGAAGATATTGAGCTTTTCCCACAGCCTCTTGCCACAGATGTAGTCAATCTGATTCCTGTGTGTTCCATCTGGTGAAGTCCATGTGTAGAGCCACTGTTTGTGTTGTTGAAAAAAGTGTTTGCAATGAACAAGTCATTGGTCTTGCAAAATTCTGTCAAGGCCAAATTTTGCAACTACCAGTGATTCTTCTTTGTTTCCAACTTTTGCATTCCAGTCACCAGTGGTAATTGACACATCCTGATTGCATGTTCAGTCAATTTCAGACTACAGAACTTGATAAAAATCTTCAATTTCCTCATCTTTGGCTTGGTGGTTGGAACATAAATTAGAATAATATTTGTATTAATGGGCCTTCCTTGTAGGCATGTGGATATTATCCTGTCACTGACAACATTGTACTTCAGGACAGATCTTGAAATATCTTTTGTGATGATGAATGCCACGCCATTCCTCTTCAAAATGTAATTCCCGGCATAGTAGAGCACATGGCTGTCTGATTCAAAATGGCTAAAACCAGTCCATTTCAGCTCACTAATGCCGAGGATATCAATCTTTATGCATTCCATTTCATTTTTGACAACTTCCAATTTTCCTAGATTCATA
>NW_006922246.1:423777-447777 GCF_000298275.1 Orycteropus afer afer | reverse complement strand
TTCATTCCCAATCAAAAAACTTCTGATAACTAGTCTATTATTATTATGTACACTGATGTCAAAATAAGGCATATTTTTACTTTGACAATGTTCAGATACAAATATACATGTTAAGTGCCTCTCTCACGATATCACAGTACAGTCCATATTTAATAAAAATTCTTCTTGATCTCTGACCCATGGATTACATACCCCTTGGTAAGCAAACTCACTTAGTATGAATAAAAATAGATTTGGATGAAATGAGCCACTTTCAAGTGGGGAAGGCAGAGATACAATGTAATGGAAATGTTATGAGTTTTGTTGTCATAGGAGCCAGGATATTTATATAATCTTGAACTAGCTTTTTAATCATAGGCTTAAATTTACCCAACCAGAAAATGGAGATAATGTTATCTATCTCATGAATAGATACTGTGAATATTGGATGACATTTATATACCACAGCTGTATATGCTGTTTACATTGTCTTTTTATGTGCATTGTCTTTTTAGCATGTCATAAAATTTAGATGGCAATTCAAAAATCAAATAAAAATATAGAGCATTTTATAGTCTCCATGGTATATGTATATAATAATATATATTCAAACAAATCATTGTTTAATCAAATGAATGAATGAAAAACATAATGAAAAGGTGTCTTAATTGTTATGAACACCTCACTTAAATATAAATGGAAGTAGTTATTTGTTAAGAATCATACCAATGTAAGGATCCTCATTTCAATAGCCAGGACTCTTAAGTGAAAAGAATGAAAAGAAACAAATGTTGTAATTGTCTCTAACATAAAAAAAAAACTCATGACTTAATTAACATGACCTGTAAATTGGTATTACAATTTTAGGATTAAAAAAAAAAAGATAAATTGAGAAAAAATCTAAGGTAATTAAATCTAGATTTATCTAAAACTCAATACACTATAGGAACATCTTTGTTTTCCCATGAACTTCAAGTGGAAGGTAGGATAGTTAACCTGCATAGTATGTCATGGAATACTTTCAAGCTCATGACAGTACTAATCATTACATTTAATCAATGTCACTTTTACAGTGAAATTCAGATGCATAATTTAAAAATAAAAGCATACTGCATATTTATTAAACAAAAATTTCTACCTATAAAAAATAACTTGGAATTTTCATTCTCAGGTTTATTATTATGCCAAAACCTTGTGGCAGCTTTTGACTTGCATTTAGTAAATACCCAGAATCCCTCAAAATTATTCTCACTTCTACTCTGCCCTAATTTTCAGCATATTAATCCCAAGAGCTGAGTAAAATCCTGGGTGTAGGGGATGGCAGTTAATTCAGTCTTGTGTTGTGGCTAGGGATCCTTGGAAGTGCAATATATTGATCCACACTACACTAAACCAATACATATTATTGTTTTGACTGGGGCTCCCTACTCTATAGCAATCTGTTTCTTTCTTGTGCTGCTTCACCAAGGATGGCAGCAGTTGTGATTTCTCACTCCTGGAAGGGTTTACACATGTGCATTTCAGTTCATTTGGATTTTGTTTTATCCTCTCCCTCAGCATTCTGATGTATTAAAAAAAACCTTTGATGTTATACTTTTTCTGGTTGTCAGCTGTGATTATGGCATGTGTACGGTTTTTTTTTTTGCAACTTTCTCCATTCAATCATCCTGAAAGAGGAATGTGATCTTCACATTTGAAGATGATTTTCACTGAAAGTAGAATTTTAATACTGCAGCTTGTTTTATTCTCCCTATATTTATACAATGTAATTCCTCTGCTTTCTGACTCTCCTCATTTCTGTCCTTATTTGTCAGTAGATTTTTTTTTTTTTTTTCTTGGCTTGCTTTGTTTTATTTTTCTGTTGAAAACAATGTCTTTTTTTTTTTTAATCCTCTGGTCACTTATGATGTTTACTTTTTTCTATGAATATTTTTTGGAGAAGGCAATTTTATTATGATTGTGTTTGTATGTGATTTTCTTTTCTTTTTTGCATGATGATATGGTTTATAATAGTGATATGGTTTAAGAAGGCACTCTCTTGGCACAGTGCCTAAGGCACTTGACTGCTAACTGGAAGGCTGGTGGTTCAAACCCACCATCCACTCCTTGGAAGGAAGGTTGGGCAATCTACTTCTATAGTGACACTGCCTCAGAAACCCAAGGAGTGGTCACTATGAGTCAGATCTGACTTGATGGCACATAACAACAATAACAACATGGTTTATGAGTCTTCTTGGATTTGTGGGTTCATGTATTTCAACAGTTTCAGATAATTTTCAGACATTTTGTTCTTCAAATATTGCCTCTGCTTCATTTTTCCCTTTACCTTTCTTCCTGGATGTTCATCACTATGAGATAAAGGGTATGTATGGCAGGTTTGTGATACACATTGTCCTGTGGCAAGATATTTGAACTATAATTGGTAAAATTTTTCCCAAGTGGCACAAATGGTTAAGCACTTTAGTACTAGCCAGAAGATGAATAATTCAATCACAATCAGAGGCATCTTGGAAGACAGCCCTGGTGATCCGCTTCCAAAAGATCATAGCCTTGAAAACCCTATGGAACGGTTCTCTGCACACAGAGCGTTGCAACTCAACAGCTGACTAAGAACAACACCATAAATTGGTGATAATTGGGAAGCACACCAAATGCCTTTGAAATTGTAGCTAGAGGGTCAGAGGCTAGAAAAACAGGTTTCTCACCATCCTTTCCAACTTGTAGCTAAATTCAGGAAGAAAAAGGCAAGTTCAGGCAAAAATATGCCAGTTTGCAAGTAGAAGTAGAAATGAGGTTGTTTCTGCCTGTGTTCTGTAATCTGAATTATTGTGCACCAGGAGATGCAGAGAGATGAAAAGGTCAATATTTCTATGCCCTAAACAGCAGAACCTCAGAAGGAAGATGGGGCACTCTTCTTCTGTAGTGATACTGCCTCAGTAACTAAAGGAGGGGTCGCTATGAGTCAGATCGACTCGTCGGCACATAACAACAACAACAAACAGCAGAAGGTAAGATTGCCACTCACAGCCATTCCTGGTCTGATGGAGAAAGCTCACTTTCAAAAATAAACTTGAGAATGCTACCCTCTCAATCAAACCTGTTGTTTCATTTGTTACCCACTGTTGAATGGGGAGACAGGAATGAGAAGCTTTCAGGTACCGATAATGGTTATCCAATGTAAAGTAATTAATTATCTGATTGAAATAAAACAGAACTAATAAAAAACAAACAGAAAAATAATGAATAACATGGGGGAGAGAATCTTATGCATATTGATGATCTACAAAGATAAGGGGAAATTTCTGCCCAATTTTTAAATAAAAACTTGTAATTAGAGAGCAATAGTAGGAGCACACAAAGATTTTTTTACTTCCTTTTTGACTTGAAAAATCATGTCCTTTGAATTTTGTCTTTCCATGTGTGCTCGAAGACCATCTTCATCAGAGCTGTCTGAGGTACTTGATAAAATGCAGATTCTTGGGTTTCACCCATCACCGAATAAGTCAGATCTCTGCTGTTGGGCTGCTAGAATTTTATTTTAACAAATAACCCTGGCAATCTTTTTTCACGTGAAAACTTGAAAACAACATTTCATTTTTATTAAAAAATATGTTACTATTGAATGTGAGAAAAATATATTTCTTTTTCTTTGTGCGGCAATAAGCACAGTGTCAGTGACTTGTTAGTTGCTGTCCAGTCAGCGCTGACTCATGGCACTGTCTGTATAACAGAATGAAGCATTTTCTGATACTGTTCCACCCTCATAATTACTGGTGTTTGAGCCCATTGTTGCAGCTGTTGTGTCAGCCCATTTCATTGAGGAGTTCTTTCCTTTCCGCTGCCTCTCCACTTTACCAAGCATGATGTCCTTTTCTAGCAGTTAGTCTTTCCTGATGATGTTTCTAAAGTAAGACAGTCTCTCCATTCTTTCTTTTAAGAAGAAATATGACTGTACTTTCTCCAAAATGGACTTTATAATGAGGTTGTAAATAAAAGTAATAAACTCAAGAAAAAAAAAAAAAAAAATCCAAACTCACTGCCATTTAGTCAATTCCAGCTCATAGCAAACTCCATTGGTTTTCCAAGGCTGTAAACTATTACAGAAGCAGACTGCCTTGTCTTTCTTCCATGGAGTGGCTGGTGGATTTGAACTACCAACCTTTTGGTTAGCAGCCAAATGCCTTAACCAGTATACCACCAGAGCTCTGTAATAAAAGTAATAGTTATTTAAATATGTCTAATATACATTCAGGAACTCTGGTGGCTCAGTGGTTAAGAGCTTGGCTGTTAATGGAAAGGAGGCTGGTTCAAACTTACCAACTACTCTGTAGGAGAAAGATGTGGTAGTCTGCTTCTGAAAAGATTTACAGTCTTGGAAACTCTATGTGGGCAGTTCTACTCTGTGCTACTAGGTCATTATGAGTTAGAATTGATTCAACAGCAGTAGGTTTTGCTTTTGGTTAATATACATACCTACAGACTTGTGACGTTTATCTAGATGATTGTCAAACAATGTGGCTATATCTACTTTCCGAGAAAAACTACTTTCAATTCTGTCTTGTTACAGTTTTCAGTGGAAAAACTGTTATACCTATTAATTTAAAATATAAATATTTTGTCAAGACAATTAACAGTTTTGAAACTTGATCAGTTCTGCATTCTCAGTTTCAGTTTAATTGCTGTGCTCATCCCACAGGTCATTTTTTTTTTTTTTTTTCGGTAATTATTACAAACACCAAAAGATATATGGATATGTAAACTTATATAGCTCTTCTTTATTAAAAATAATGATCATGTCATCAAATCAATGGCAAAATAAATGATATATTAATGAATCTTTCAAAAGAGCTTAACTTCTTTTTCTTTAAATTTTAAATGATGATATAAATATTTACTACTAAAAACTGAGGGAGCTCTGGTAGCATAGTGCCCAAGGCACTTGACTGCTAACCAGAAGGCTGGCAGTTCAAACCCACCAGCCACTCCTCAGAAGGAAGATGGTGCAACCTACTTTCGTAGTGATACTACCTCGGTAACCCAAGGAGGGGTCACTATAAGTTGGGTCCGCCTCAATGGCACATAACAACAACAACAACTAAAAACTGAATAAATGTTGATGTATGAACCCTTTTGTTAAATGCTGAGTCATCTTTGATTTCAATTAATATTTTGTACCAAGAAAGAATCAAGTTACAAAGAAAATATTGATAGGAATCATCTTTGACTAATCAATATTAAGCATAGTAAATATAGAAATAATCATTGCTATTAGCACTCTATAAATCTTTCATGATATTTTTGCCTGACTTAATTTTAATTGCATTAGCATGCCCTTGTGCAATATGTATATTAACCTACACCGTTAATTCACTTATTAAATCAAATATTACTTGAGATAAAAATATAACATTTTATAAACAAGACTATCATGTCATAATTAACTATTACAATGTCATTCAGGAGGTCATCTCCTTGTTGAAAATAACATATGGTAGATGTATTATATACTTAATGGATGTATCAAGATAATGTTCATCTATCTTAGATCAGTTCTGCATTCTAAGCTTTGGCCTAATTGCCATGCTCATTCCACAGGTCATTTTTTTTTTTTTAATTATTACAAAGTTAAGATATATCTAAATTTAATGAAATTAAACAAAGACTCCAATACATTATAGCTTTATACAAAATTTGTTGAAAATTATACCCAACTCGTCATAGATTTTGAATATATATTTATTTTAATTTTATATATTAACCACTGATAAATTTGATCTAAGGTAATGGCAGTATCCAAATCCTTTGAAAAATCCTTTTTGAGTTATTTCATATTGTTTTAAGATTTAAATTATTTAAAATGCTTAACAATTTCCTCTAAAAGAGAGACCAGTATCCTAAGCCAATTTTATAAGGGCATAGAAAAAGGTACCTTTAAATGCATGATCCACTATCACCAATAGACAATACTTGTTTCTGTGGAAACTAGAGAATGTTAATGCTTTCCCTTTCCTCTCTGAAAACACACCAGAAGGAATAATAGAGCCATTTTCATCAATTCAAAAAACATTAAAAAAAGTTGGGGAAAGGGAAAGCTACACTTAAATAAATGAATTGATAAATATATAAAAGATTGAAAAAAGAATGTAGTGTAAAATTTGAAACAATATACATTTGACCTTGAGCAAAATTTAAAAAAAAAAAAAAATCTAAAATTAAGCAGTCACTTGATCCACAGTGCAAATGTTGTTCTGGAGATTGGCAGCAGTGGATAATATCACACAACATACTAACTAAATGGGCTTCCTGTTTCACCATCTTTAGAAGAAAGAGTAATGGTTAATTTGATTTTGCATCTAAGAGTTCCTGTTCTGGTTACCTAGTGCTGCTGTGACAAGAATATACCACAAATGGGATGGCCTTAACAAACAGGAGTTTATTCTCTTACAATTGGGGAGGCTAGAAGTCTGAGTTCAAAGTGTTAGGCTCTAGGGGCTGGGTGAAAGCCGTGGGCTTCAGTGCTGCCTCCTGCTCCCAGCCCACTGGAGCTAGAGGTTTTTCTTCACTCAGCTACTGGCTGCTGAGACTGACAAGCCCAAGGTTGACAAGTAAAAAGGCACAGTCCCAATGTTACCACACCGCATGGCAGGGCATTAATTAAAGTCCATTGAAAGCCCCAAGGTCGGCAGAGCATGGCAGGCTGCTGAATAACCACACGGCTACATGGCTGCATGCAGGGTCCAAGTGTGCCATAAACTAGAGACCATTCCCCAAGGCTTCTGCTCATATACAGGAAGCAGACCACATTCCCTAAGGCAGCTACTCAGCTGTTCACAGTATATTTCACCATGGAGTTGATTACCAGTCTCATCATGGAGAATACTACATCCAACTGCCCAGCCACTCAACCAAGCCTAGCCATGTTGACACACAGACTTAACTACCACAACTCCTTATTTAATATTGTCATAGTTCCTATATTTTGAAAAGATTAATTAATATTATGTGATGCAGACCCGTCCCTGGAGAAGGACACCATGCTTGGTAAAGTAACTCAGTGAAAAAGAAGAAGACCTTCAATGGGATTGACACAGTGGATACAACCATGAGTTCGAACATAGCAATGATTGGGAGGAGGAGGCAGGACCAGGCAGCATCTCATTCTGTTGTACTTAGGGTTCTTAAGAGTTGGGACCAACTCTGTGGTACCTAACAACAACAATGCAGAAATTCACTTTAAGGGAATTAAAAAGAATTTTGAAATCTTGAAGTTGACTTAAAATGCTTTCCAATGGCACATATGCCTGAGAGAGTGGAAAATGGTTCCTCACAACTTTTTTTTCTTCTCTCAAAATTAAAGTTTAATTTTTTTTAAATTTAAAAATTTCCTGCCAAAGCAATTTTATTCACCTACCAGATTTATTAAAGCAATATTATACCCCAATTATTTTTGGTATGCATCCAAATGTGAGATTGTCCTTAAAGTCTATACACAGTTGTAAAATTAAAATTTTAATAGGATGTTTCAGAAATAATTCATACTATTTATGGTATATAGTTTTTACACTTAGAAGCATTATGAACTTCACAGATATTAGCCTTACAACTTTTTTTAAACCTATTTAAGCAATTTTCTATGGAGTTCAACATCTAAAATAGTATATCTAGTTTTACCAACCTTGAAGAAACATGCCTTTAAATGCAATTCGTTGTTCTCAATATATTTGTTACCATAATTCACAAGAACTTCTTTTTTACTGACACTATGATAAAATTCTCAAATAATTTATGAAGTCTTTGTATAATTTGATTGCTCTGAGATCTTCAGAAAAATAAAATTATTTAAAAGACAATTAGAAAAGCTTTTAATTATTTAAAACATTTCAAAACAATGATATACTCATAAGACCTCAAAAAGTTGTTACTGTAAATATTTATCAAAAGAAAGCAAAATAAAATAATGTCACCAGCATATGGATTTTTAAATATATTTAAATATCACAACCTCATATGAAATTGTCAATATATTCAAGTATAGTCATTGATGTAGTCAAGACAGCCAGATGGTCATATGGGAAATTTTACTCTTTTGGATAACTTATCTCCACATTAGTGATATAATAGGAACCATTCTTCTCACCCACAGTTGTCCTTTCATTAATAGAATCTGCTTAGCACTTAGTGTACAGTTACTAATAATAGTGATAGCCCTTGCCTGAACTAGGAGGAAAATAGATCCTGTACTGGTACCACGTGTCACTTCTTGGGCTATCGAGGGGCTTTTATTCTACTTTAGAGCAATCAGTCGGCCTCATCATAGGTCTGCATACTAGCTCGATTCAAATTAGATTAGAAGGACAAAGAAAGCAGAGGGATAAACATCAACAGTCAATTACCTAGTTCCTTAAAACATATTGTGATGTAGTAAATTAACCTGGTATGGTTTTTGTAGCATAAATCTTTGTATACTCCATGGTGGAATTTGCTGTGAGCAACTGAGGAGCTCCTGATTGTAAAAGTTATCCACCTTGGGTATTTCTGTTGAGAGCAGCACAAAGCAATGTTCTGGGAAGGCCGCTCTCGCTCACATGCTTAGAATTCTGTTATGATTAGCTAGTTTGGCCACTCCGCCAGGCTCAAAAGGAGGCCTCCTAGAGGCAGAACTCTCTGACAGCTGGTGGAGAAGGACGTGCTGCTGAAAGAGACACCGAGAGACATGTGCTGCTGAGAAAGAGACACGATTGCTGGGAGAGACACTGAGATAAACTGAGAGAGACTGTTGGGTGAGAGACAGTGGGCTGGGAGAGAGACTGAACATTGTTCCTGAACTTGAATTGTAGCCTGGTGCTTCCCTAATAAACCCCATAATCTGTGAGTTCTGTGAAGCCACTGCAGTGAATTATCGAACCCAGCAGAAAGGTGGTGAGTGGTGCAGGAGGAACGGTTAGTGTCAGGGTTGGTGAAAGGGTTGGAGGGAGGCAGCATGCATGTCTGGCCTCACAGTAATGGGACTTGGGCTACTGATAGTGATTCTGCCTTCCTCTTGTGCAGTTGGAGGAGGTCAGAAGATGTGCCTCTTTAACACATATGCTTTTTTTTTTTTTAAATTCTGTTTCACTTGTTTCACATCAAAACTCCTAAAATTCCTGGCACACATTCAGGATCTTAGTATACAGTCATTGATGTCCCAGTATTGTAAACCATCAAAATATCTGAAGTTGCATAGCAACATGCATTCTCACTTTGCTATATGAAGCCTCTCTAAAGGGTATAATCTATAAGCGATATTTAAAATGTAACAATACCCATTTCAAATTTAACAAGCACATGTGGCTCTGAAGTTATTTACATAATACGAGGACTAAGTCAAACAACAAATTATTTTTTTAAAGTTTTATTTTACCATGTTGAGAGATTTTCTTTTCCCAAAACTTTGACTTTCTACACCAACATTTTTTTCAAGCAGTATGTTGTTGTTGTTGTTGTTAAGTGCCGTCGAGTCATTTCCGACTCATAGCGACCCCATGCACAGCAGAACGAAACACTGCCCGATCCCGCGCCAGCCCCACAATCCCTGCTCCTAAAGTTGCGTGGTAATGTACCAAACAGTGTTTCTTTGCTATTCATAAGGTTTTCCCTGGCCAATTCTTTCAGAAGTGGACGGCCTCTTCCTTCTTCCTAATCTGTCTCAGTCAAGCAGTATAGTTGTGAAAAAAAAAAAAAAATTATGAAAGATGATACTATTGGAAGTAAAATATTTGAGTCCAAACCATGTAATTGTGTTAAAACATATTATCTGAAGTAGCCAAAAAGTGTCAATGAAACCAAGAATCATTAACAAATGAAATGGGGAATATGTTTTGAGACTAAAAATCAGAAGAAAACAAAACATTCTTCTCTTTGAACCAATAAGAGATTTGGTCCTAGAACTGTTACTAGACAATTCAATTCTGTTTAATGACAGCAAACATAATATGTTTTAAAATTTTTTCTTGTAGACTTAGTTTGACAGGATTGACTGCATGTACTTTGTGGAAGATACCTTCTAATAATGAAGTATAGTATTCAATAAGTTATTTTTACTTGGCTTTTCTGGGTAATTTGCTAGTTTTATTTTTCTGTATGTATGGCTATCCCAAACTGAAGCACACAAGTAATACATTGACTCTTTTAATTATTAGTTGCTATTAATGTAATTTCAGAAATGCAAGAAATGGTAATCATGGATAGAAGTTAAATATATCTCCAATCTTAGCATGTAGTTCATTCGGCAGCTCGGGCATGTGCATGCTCCGTATATTCATCACTTGTATGGACAAACTGATTGCAGTAGTATGGAGTGGCACACATGAAAGGGACTTGACATAAGCAAATTTTGTAAGAAGAAACAGAAGGGAATTCAGCAGTTTATAGAACAGATAGATTCAGTAAATTAAATATTTGCCTCATTTCTTCCCATAATATACATATTTCAGGAAAACTTAAGAAACTAAATTATATTTTTACTACATTTCCATGGCAAGACTTTCCCTAACATCTATGTAGCACAGAACAAAAATGTAAATGGAGACTTGCAAAAGATAAGTCTAAATATTAAAGAGTTATAAATCACACGGAGTAACTGTTAAATAAAGTAAGTTCTATTTCCTCTCTTTGAAATACATACCTTCATGATGCTCTGAAAAGCCATGTATGAATTGAGAATGATCAGCCTCATTGAATTTCTGTGCCAGAATCTAGCCATGTCAGAAGAGGCAGCTCCTGCTGCATTCTATAAAATGATTTACCTCCATCATCTCTTCCCAATTCACTACTACCAATTTTCCTTTATGCCCACAATGAGTAACATCAATATCATGCACTTGGCATCTCTGGCCTAAGGTTTAATCTCTATATATTCTTATACAGATAGTCAGAGACCAACCCCTGGATTTAGGGGTGTACACAGCCATAAATTTCATTTGATTTTAAGATGAAGTTTTACGGTCTCTTCTGACATCCATTTTAGTCTTCTCTTTTCTGTCTTTTTAATATTTGGTTTCTTCATTGATGTAACCCCACACCTCATCTGATCTTCAATCATTCATATTCAATGTGTCAAATCTGTTCTTGAGATGGTCTCTAAATTCAAGTGGGCTATACTCCAGGTCTTATTTTGGCTCTCATTACCTTGTTTTAATTTTCTTCAGCTTCAATTTGAACTTGAACATGAGCAGTTGTTGGTCTATTTTGCAATCAGCCATTGACCTTGTTATGACTGATAATATTGAGCTTCTCCATCTTCTTTTTCCAAAGATGTAGTTGATTTGATTCCTGTGTATTCCACCCAGATGTGTCCATGTATATAGTCACTGTTTATGCTGCTGAAAAAAAGATATTTGCAATAAATATGTCATTGGTCTTGCAAAATTCTATCATGTGATCTCAGTGTCATATTGCAGTGTAGTAAATTACTTGTTGTTGTTGTGTGTCATCAAGTCGGACCTGACTCATAGCGAACCCTCCTTGGGTTTCCGAGGCAGTATCACTATGGAAGTAGATTGCCCCATCTTCCTTCTGAGGAGTGGCTGGTGGGTTTGAACCACCAGCCATCTGGTTAGAAGTCAAGTGCCTTAGCCACTATGCTTTCTAGTCATAAGTCTTTGTAAACTCTGTGGTGGAATTTGCTGTGAGCAACTGAGGAGCTCCTGATTGTAAAAGTTATCCACCGGGGGTATTTCTGTTGGGCACAACACAAATCAATGTTTTGGGAGGTTCCTGCTCTCTCTCAGGTGCTTAGAATTCTGATGTTATGATTGGTTAGTTTGGCCACTCTGTCAGGCTCAAAAGGAGGCCTCCTTGAAGCAGAAAAACTCTCTCTCTGACTGCCAGCTGAGGAAGATGTCCTGCTGAAAGAGACATGTGCTCCTGAAAGAGACACATGCTGCTGAGAAAGAGATGCAAGAGACACGCTGTGTTAGACTGGGTTCTCTAGAGAAACAAAAACCAGCAAAGCTTATATATATAAAGAGAGAGAGAGAAATTTATCTTAGGAAAATGGCTCACAAATGTATAGAAGCCAGCAAGTCCAAAGTCCCTGGAGGAAACGTCGGGCTGGAGGCCAACTTAGCTTCCACAACCGCAGGGGGCCAAAAAGCTCAAAGCTGGCAGGCAGTACACTGGCTGTTGACTCCAACAAAAGATGAATCCAAGATCTCCAGGCCGAACGGTGGGCTGCTCACTCACAGAAGGTTGTAGGCAGCACACCAGAGTACCGATCCACAGAAGAATGTCTCTCTTCCCAGGATATCTCTGGATATCCTGGAAGCAGGCTACACCCCTAGGGAAACTCCCCTTGGCAGATTGGCCACTCAGAACACAGTCATCCAATCCCATCATGGGAACAACCACACAGAACTGGAGTCCAGCCAACTTGACACACAGCTCCAACTATCACAGACACATTGCTGAGTAAGACACTGAGGGACATGCACTGCTGGGAGAGAGACTGTGAGAGACTGTTAGGAAAGAGACTGTGGGCTGGGAGAGAGACTGAACATTTTTCCTGAACTTGAATTAGCCTGGCTCTTCCATAATAAATCGCATAATCTGTGAGCTCTGTGTGGCCACTGCAGTGAATTACTGAACCCAGGAGAGAGGTGGTGGGTGTTCTGGGAGGAATGGTTGGTGAAAGGGCTGGAGGGAGGCAGCATGTCTGGCCTTGTAGGAATAGGCCTTGGGTTACTGATGGTGATTCTGTCTTCCTCTTGTGGGATTAGAGGAGGTCTGAAGATGTGGTCTCCTTGCCCTTTTTGCACAGATCTATCACAAAAGTCATATTTTCCAATGACATGTCCTTCTTTGTTTCCAACATTCACATTCTAATCATTAGTAATGATCAATGTATCTTGATTGCATGTTTGCTCTATTTCAGACTGAAAAATTTGGTGAAAATCTGCAGTCTCTTCACCTTTGGTATTGTGGTTGGTATGTAAATTTGAATAATCACATTAACTGCTCTTCCTTGTAGACATATGGATATTATACTATCACTCACAGCATTGCACTTCAAGTTAGATCCTGACATGTTATTTTTGACAATGAATATGATGGCTTTTCTTTTCAGTTTGTCACTTCCTGTATAGTAGACCAAATAATTGTCTGATTCAAAGTGTCCAATACAAGTCCATTTCAGTTCACTAATGCCAAGGATATCGAACTTCAAGCATTCTATTTCATTTTTGACACCTTCCAACTAACCAAGATCCATATTTTGTAAATTCCATTGTCTGATGATTAATGAATCTTTTCATTTTGTGTTGTGCCATTTCAGCCAGTGGAGGTCTCAAAAGCTTTATTTTATCCATTGTCATTAGACCTGACTCTATTTTGAGGAGACAGCTCCCATCATATTTTCAGTGTCTTCTACTCATCTTCTGACACTATATCAGAGAATTTTCTGTTACTATTTATAAGATTTTCACTAGCCAATTTGTTCATAAATAGATCAATGAAGTAAAAAAGCTGAACAGAAAATTCAAAGAACACCTCAAGACGATAAAGTAAAGTATTATAATTAAATGTGTAAGGACCTGGTGTTAGAAAACAAAAGAGTATTCTTGACATTACTCAAGCTGAAAGAACTGAAGAAAAAATTGAAGGATTCAATGGGCAAAATACTGAGCAATGCAGGAAGCATCAAAAGACGATAGAAGGAATACACAGAATTACTCTACCAAAAATAAACATTCAATCATTTCAGGAGGTAGCATTGACTGGAAGCAGACAAGAGCAGGAAGACATTTACCTGTGTTTTATGGACTACACAAAAGCCTTCGACTGTGTGTATCATAACAAATTATGGATAACATTGCAAAGAATGGAATTCCCAAACAATTAATTGTGTTCATGTGGAACCTGCACATAGATCAAGAAGCAGTCATTAGAATAGAACGAGGGGATATTGCATGGTTTAAAATCAAGAAAGTTATGCACCAAGCTTGTATCCTTTCACCATACTTATTCAGTCTATATGTTGAGCAAATAATGTGAGAAGTGGAGTATTTTAAATAAATAAATAAATGTGCATATAAATCTTAGTGACTAAATATCTATTTATCACTTCTAGACTTATCACTGTTTTACAAACAGATTATTATTCTGACTCATGCTGACCTTACAGGGCAGAGGAAAACCTTCTCTAGGTTTACAAGGCTGTGATCTTTATGGAAGCATATTGCCAAATCTTTCTACCTTGGAGCTGATGATTGGTTCAGATTACTGACCCTGGTTAGCAGCTGAGCACTGAACAACTGTGTTGCCAAAGCTCTTTTTTTTATATAAGTGAAGAAATGTGAACTAAAGCAATTCTAAACTTTGTTAAGGTCAAGGATTATAGACAGAATATAGTCCAACCCAGTTATGAACTAGTAAATGTCTATTACTTGGTTTGTTTGTGATGGGGTAGTACAGAATGATTGTATTTTTACTGATTTCTGTGGTATAAATACTCACAAAATAGATAATTTCAACCTACCAACATGAACATCAACTGAGTGGCACAGAAATATTCCTGAAAATGCTACACTTGTTCTACTGAGACAGTATCAACCAGCCCTATCAGAACCCTTTCCAATACCTTTCTTAAGGCAGGCAATTTCACCTGCAATGCCAAGATATGTACTTGGAGGTCTCTGCATGACACAGAATGGTTATGTGCTCAGCTTCTTACCAGAAAGTTGGAGGTTCAAGGCCACTCAGAGATCCCTCAAAAAAAAAAAAAAAAAAAAAAAAGGCCTGGTATCTGCTTCTGAAAAATCAGCTACTGAATACCCAAAGAAGTACCGTTCTACTGTGATGTACATGGGGTCACCATGAGTCAGAATTCACTCAGCAAAAACTGCTCTAAGGAGACATTCCTCATTTGTAGGTTGCTCTAAGATAATGTATGAGAAAACATTTTCTAATGTATAAAATATTGCACAAATCTCAATTGTAAATGACTTTTTAATCAATAATTATATAAATTAACTATGTGGTTCCTTTTGTTCCAAAAAAGTTTTCTAAAGGCAATATATAAAGTGATATTTATTCAGTCAAATTTATACACAAGTTATTTTAAAATTATAAGGAAAAATTCAAGGTTGTGATTATTCTATGGTTAAGAAATAATTGTCATTTCTTTAACAGTTCATGGTAAATTTTGTGGGCTCTATTTAATATAGAATTGTGAAGATGGTCACTGTTAGATAACATGGGTATGAAGTGACTACAAATCCATCCTTAAATACAGCAAGTGACTTGAAATAGTTATTTTCATAGATAAATACAGAATCTTGCATTTACTGGAATAGAATTTAGAGTGCTATCCACTTTTTATAAACTCATCTGATGTGGGATTTTCAGATTGAAAGTGAAAGTTGTTTAGTTTCTCTGTTAGGATTAGCTAATGTGTTATGGCTTTTCCATTAGGATTAGCTGTCAACCATCAGCTGTAATACTGGAGAAATCATAGCTGTACTCTGAGCATGTCCAGATGAGACAAAAATGTTACTATCAGGTTCCATCCAGGTAAGTAGAGCCAACAAACTGCACAGAGGCAAAATTGTTGTGGGATGTTTAGCATAAAATTATTTGTGTCACACTTCAAATGAATTCAATTTTATCTAAACACTACAGTTTTCTTTTTTTTTCTCCTTATCAAAAATTGACTCCTTCTGAGATTTAAACATCTAAGTGGCATTTGTTGTGTTTACAAATTCAAAAAGAAGCCTATAAAACAAAGATACCATTTATTTTAAAGTTTGAAATTCAGTATCTGCTTATAAAATATTTACCATGTGACTCAGAAAGGAAATATCATTCTAGCATGATATTGAATTATATATCTATATCTATATATATAAATACACAAAATTATATCAATTTGTAAGTCTCCAATGTATGTAAAACGTATATTAGTGTATGTAGATCATTGGGATATATTATCTGGGGCTAAATTTTATTCAGTAAACATTTGTTGAGTATTTAGAATTTTCAAAACATTATACAAGGAGCTCAAGGCTAAATAAAGATGAGTAAATTACCCACAGAAAAAGAAAAAAAAAAAATTATTACCTACCAGGGGAGACTGGCACATACACGGAGATAAAATGGTTACATTTGGCAATGTGGAGGCAAGGAGGAGCACTGAGAATTGAACTGAGATATTGGAACCCTAGTTATAAGGAACTTATTTAAAGTTAGATGTGTTGTGTGAGTAGCTAATTTTACTGTGTCTGGTGAGAGTAAGATGGAAAGTTTATGCTTACATCTTTTTCTAGGCATACCTTTCCCCACACATGGGTGGGGCATAATATCACCAGTCACATGGCTAGAAAAGGGATACAAGTTTTTGAAGGAAATTTGCTAATACATTTTAATATTTAAAATTTAATATAATTTTAATTAATAAAATTTAATTCTTAGAATGTACATAATCTTTGACACATCAAATTCATTTCTAGGCATTCCCTACCAACTTAGCATTCATAACAAGGAGATTTTTTTCTTCTAAGAATGTGTTCAGGCATTGATGTTTCAGTGGTAGAATTCTTGCACTTCATGTCGGAGACCTGGATTCAATGCCAAGTCAATACACCTTATACGCAGTTACCACTCATTCGTCTATGGATGTCTTGGGTATTGCTGTGATACTGAGCAGGTTTCAGCATAGCTCAGACTCAGACAGACTAGGAAGAAAGGCCTGGGACCTACTTCTAAAAATCAGCTAACGAAAACCCCATGGATCACAATAATGAAGTGTGAACCCATATTAGGATGTCACAGGGCAGGAGAGCATTTCTATTCCACTGTGCATTGGTCATGTTGTCAGAAGCCACTGATCCTTAGAGAAGGATATCATGCTTGGAAAAGTAGAGGGTCTGTGAAAAAGGGGAAGACCCTCAATGAGATGGATTGACACAGTGGCTGCAAAGATAGCAATGATTGTGAGGATGGCACAAGACCAGACAATGTTCCATTCCGTTGGACATAGGGTCTCTATGAGTCAGACCCTTCTCCATGGCTGTACGTATGATGCAATTTATGTTCATCAACAATGAAAAACTCAGTAAGTATTACATGTTTAAATTTAACATGTTGTTGTTGTTGTTGTTATGTGCCGTCGAGTCGGCCCCGACTCATAGCGACCCCTCCTTGGGTTTCCGAGGCAGTATCACTACGGAAGTAGGATTGCCCAACCTTCCTTCTGAGGAGTGGCTGGTGGGTTTGAACCACCAGCCGTCTGGTTAGCAGGCAACTGTCTTAGCCACTATGCTACCAGAGCTCCTAACATAATTATTTTTAAATATATCTATGTGTTATTCTTGTTGTTACCTGCGGTCTAGTCCACCCTCAAATTATCCTCACAGTTGTTGTTAGCTTTGCAACAAGTTTTCCAAGCATGATATCCTTCTCCAGGAATCAGTCACTTCTGACAGCATGACCAAAATACAAGAGACAAAGTCTGGCCATTCTACACTCTAAGGAGCATTGCAGCTATACTTCCTCCAAGACAGCTTTATTCTTCTGGCAGTCCATGGGTCATTCAGTATTCTGGGACAACACCACAATTCAAGTGCATCAGTTATTCTGTGGTTTTCCTTATGCATTGTTTCATTGTCCAGTTCTCCCATGCATATGAGGCTATTGAAAATATCATGGTTTGGTGCAGGTACATCTTAGTCTTCAGAGTGACATGTTCACTCTTAAACACTTCAAAGAGATTTTTTTGCAGCAGATTTGTCTATTTATTTCTTGATTGCTACTTTGACGGGCATTGATTGTGGATCTAAGTAAAATGAAATCCATGACAACTAGAATCCTTTCTCCATTTATTATAATGTTGTTCATTGGTCCAGTTTTGAGGATTTTTGTTTTCTTTATGTTGAGGTAGATGTGATTAATATCCATGAATAATATTTCACAATGTATATCTATTTTATAGTTATTTAAGTCCTAGAGTGATCCCATTATTTTGAAATCAAATCATCATAATTACACATAGCTAAAACTTGATCATTTTTACCACAGCAAAAACCACGGCTATTATCCTGTACCTCGAACATATCTAAATGTATGAGGGAAATGAAAACACACTATAAATTCAGGCCATGTTTCCACTATAGCATGTTGATTACTTAGAGCTGAATACTGTAAGGAGAAAGTAGCCTTAGGTAAGCAATATGTCACTTCTCCTTTTTAGATTGTTAGAATTTCTTAGGTACTGAGTACATTATAATTAGTCTTGACTAACCTCTTTTATTCCTCCTAAAACAAGCAAACAAAAATCCTATCTTAAAAGATTTTCCCTCTAATTTGAATTTTTTTAATGCTTTCCAAGACTTGCTTTTCTCTTGGTTGTTTCTATGATCACCTCAAGTCTTTGAGTTGCTTCAGTGAAAGGAGTGGGGGTAGGGGGATGTAAGGCAGAAACACACAGCAACAGAGTGAGAAAGCGAATTATTGTTTATGCCTCAGATGATATTTGTAAAGTAAGGAAAGTGCTTTTGTTTATTTGTTTGTTTATTGATGCATGTTTCTTTACCTCTAGGGTTGGTTTTCTATACAAATGACTGTCTGTCTCACATACTACTACAGACCTGAATTTTCTTTAATGTCATAAAATGTTTACATGTAAGAAAATATGTTTATCTTACACAGTCATAAAACTGTGTCAAAAAGAATCTGATGGTGCTGGTAAGTAAATTTGACACTCTGTGGTTATTTATTTACTTTCTGAAGTCTGTCCAAACACAGGTTTAATTTAGAGGTGTAGTTGCCCCAAGTTCGTTTAGCAGACAAGTCCTAAAAGGAAAATTCTACACAAACTAATCAATGAGATTTACCTGCCTTTATATTTATGGTGCTAAAGCATTTGGGGATTTATCTACACATTCTATGTTTTTGACCAGTAAAGTTGGCTATCTCTGATATAACATCAAAGAAAGACAATTGCTATCACTATTGGAAATATTTTTCTGAAGACTTCTACGATGTTACATTCTGCAAAAATAATTTCACTAGCTCCTGGAAATGTCTAGGTTTCTTTTCTTTTATATATTTTACCAACCCAACCAAGTTCACTTTATATAAGACGGAAACAATAAGATCCTAGGGGAGAGACATTTTGCACTTGCTAGCAGGGGACTGTGGGACCAGAGATGTCAGGAGTTAGAAGACAAAGAGAACCTGAACTGACTTCTTATATTTAATTCAATTCCCTTTGTATTAGTTCCCTCTAGTTAGATATATCTAACAATGCATTTAAAATAGGATGATAACTTTATCAAACACTTGCTACTAATTAGGAAGTCTTTGGTATACATAATTTTTCCAATTCTTCCCCTCAGTAATTTCTGCACTTTTAGTTTGTCATTTAGTTGACCCCATTAGCAGCATAGTTGAGAATTCACAGTTTGGAGTCTGGTTCAGGCAGATTAATTAAGTGCCATTTTCCTTCTGGGAAGAAATTAGCTGTTTAGATAAATATATTAATTGTTTGTTTCTGTTTCTTGTAATCATACACAAATTCCTTGGCAGAGTTATACATTATTCCAAAAACTCTTTTAAAAATTTCTTCCAGATATTCCAGTCAGCTTTGGAAGACACCAATTATTTTCTCTTCCATGATAAAATAATTTATGACACCTTTTTCTTCCAAATTTACTATAGGCTTTCCAGCTTTATATCACTTGTTGGCATAGAAGTAATTTCAGAAGACTTGATCTCAGGAGACTTCATACAAAGCAGGACTTAGCTCAGTCTTTTTTTTCCATGAAGTCAGCTGACCAACATTACTGACATGAATCTCATTATGATCCCCTCAATGGAGACCACAATACAGGCACTGTACTAAAAGATGGTGTACACAGATAGAGATGACAAGATCTTTACTCTCAATAGAAATAAACCACAAGTAACATGAAATAGATGTGAAAATTGATGAAGAGGGGAAGAAAAATATTTCACAGGGGTACTACTAAATATGAATTTGGACAGGTATGTGTGAAGGAGGGTGTGGTAATTGCAATCAAAATACAGTGAAGGGTAAGAAATATAAAGGCATACTGAAAAAATAACAGAAGTCTAGTTTGGCTAAAATGCCTGCCCTGGGCACTTAAAGAAATACAGCAACCAGTAAAGCTGAAAGAACATTTGAACCCAGACCCCAGAAACCTTTCAACTTCTATCTGAGGGTTTTAGCATGCAGTGGGAATCTTAGAAGGTGTTTGATCTGGAAGGAATTGTGTTCAAAATTGTCATTTGGAAGAAAATCCACTGACATTCTAAGTATTTTTCACAATATCAAAGGATAGTTTCCTGAGTTATTATCAGGCTTCTTTCACTGACCCATCCTTTATTGACTGCATCTTTCATACATTCACAAAACATTGGGTGCCCTAAAATAAAAGCTGGGTGATCTACTTCCAAAATAGTAGCTATTGAAAATCTCATGGAGTGAAGAACTATTCTGACATGAGTCAATATAAATTTGAAGGCAACTGACTGGTTGGTTGGTTGATTATTGCTGTATTAGTAATATTGTAATAGCTACCTAATCTTAACCTTAATACTTATTGTATTAGTTATCATGGTATACAAAAATAAATCAGATATAATAACTTATAGTTCAGAAAGCAGGTAAGAAAGTACTTATACATCAAGAGAAATAGAAGTTTACACAAAGGAATCAGAGAACATTTCATGAAAAAGACACCTAAGAATTAGACTCTAGTATACCCACCAGCCACTCCTCGGAAGGAAGGTTGGGGAATCTACTTCGGTAGTGATACTGACTCGGAAACCCAAGGAGGGGTTGCTATGAGTCGGGTCCGACTCGATGGCAAATAATAACAACATCTTAATAAGATTCCTTTCATAAGTTGTCTTAAGGAGAAATGGACATATATAGGGGGAAAAAAAGTTTGAGCAATTCTAGGTTAATATACTACCCTAAAGTAACTACCAAAAAACACTCCCAAAATTGCGGAATTTCGCTCTTACAGATTTTTTTTTTTTTTTTAAGAGTTCAGCTTTTTATTCAACATGTTACAAAAGGGGTTTAGTCAAAAAGACCAAAACCCATGTCATTATCAGATTCTTCAGATTCTTCTTTCTTGGCTTCCATTTTCTTCTCTTCAGCCGGGGCAGCAGTGGTGGAGGGGGCAGGCCCTCCCACAGGTGTGGCACTGACTGCTGGGGCAGGCCCACCAGCCCCAACATTGCAAATAAGGTTCCCAATGTTGATACTGGGCAGGGCCTTTGCCAACAAGCCAGGCCAGAAAGGTTCAACATTGATACCTGCTGCTTTAATGAAGGCATTGGTCTTATCCTCCGTGATGGTCACCTCATTGTCATGTAGTATGAGGGCCAAGTAGATGCAGATGAGCTTGGAAATGGAGGTGATGTCATGTTCTAAGCTGCCAGGTGCAGTGCTAGTTGCTGGATGAAGTGAGGGCCTCACCCCAATGTGGCCTTAGCTTCATTAGAAGAACTGAGCACCTTGGAGGCAGCTGAGGAAAGCTCTTACTGAAAAATTCTATTGGATTATCTCAGTGCACTTCAATTACATTCACACTATCTCTTTGAATGCAATTTCTGATGGCTCATGAGAGGAGTGACTCTTGGTTGCTAACTGAAAAGATGGCAGTTCGAAGCCATCAGTTGCTCCATAGGGAAAAGATTTAGCAGTCTGCTTTCATAAATATTTACAGCCTTGAAAATTCTATGTTGTTGTTATGTGCCGTTGAGTCGGACCTGACTCATAGCGACCCCTCCTTGGGTTTCTGAGGCAGTATCACTACGGAAGTAGATTGCCCCATCTTCCTTCTGAGGAGTTACTGGTGGGTTTGAACCACCAGCCTTCTGGTTAGCAGTCAAGTGCCTTAGCCACTATGCTACCAGAGCTCCCTGGAAATTCTATAGGACACTTATAATCTACTCTATAAATCTTTATATCAGAATCATCTCAAAGGCATTACATTTCAGTCCTAATTTATTAAGATAACATATTTCCATAAAAGAAATTCAAAACAAGAAATATTGGGATTTTGAAAACATAAAGATGTCAAAAGGTCATGCAATCAGAATCAGGGATATGATGCAGTGAGTGAAAAAGAAAAGCCAGTGGGAAGCACTCAGCAGAACACAGATCAGGGGTTTTTGTTATTGGTAAGTGCCACAGAGTCAGCTCCAATTCAAAGCGACAACTGTTCTATGTACAACAGAATGAAACGCTGCCTGGTCCTGTGCCATCACAATCAACTGTGTGTTCACAGTCCTTGCTATGTTCAAGCCCATTATTGCAGCCACTGTATGAATCCATCTTCTTGAGAGTCTTCCCCTTTCTGGTTGACCCTCTATCTTACTAAATATGATGTCCTTCTCCAGCAACTGCTTACCTCCTGTTAACATGTTCAAAGTATATGAGACAAAGTCTCCACATTCTCCCTTCTAAGGAGTCTTCTGGCTGTTTTTTCAAAGTAGATTTGTTCATTATTATGGCAATCCATGGTATATTCAATATTCTAAGCCAACACTATAACTTAAATATTTTTATCATTTTTTTCTCTTCATCAGTCATCATCCAGTCTTTGTACGCATACCATGCAATTGAAAAGACCATGGATTGGATCAGGTGCACCTTAGCTCTTAAAGTGACATCTTTGCTTTATAATACATTAAAGAGGTCTTCGGTAGCAGGTTTTCCCAATGCAATATGTAATTTGATTATTGAATGCTATTTTTTAAGGCCCTTGACTGTTAACCAGAAGACTAGTGGTTCAAACCCACCAGCCACTCCTCGGAAGGAAGGTTGGGTAATCTACTTCCATAGTCACACTGCCTCGGAAACCCAAGAAGGGTTTGCTATGAGTCAAGTCCGATTCGATGGCACATAACAACAACAATTTTCATGGGTGTTGATTGTGGATCCAAGTGAAATGAAATCTTTGACAATGTCAGTGTTTTCTCCGTTTATCTTGATGTTGCTTACTAGGCCAGTTGTGAGGATATTTGTTTTCTTTATGTTGAGGTATAATCCATATTGAAAGATGTTGTCCTTGAACTTCATTAGTAAGTGCTTCAAGTCCTCTTCACTTTCAACAAGCAAAGTGTGTCATTTGCATATTGAAGGTTGTTAATGAGTCTGCCTCCAATCCTGATGACACATTCTTTTTCATATAGTCTAGATTCTCAAATTATTTTCTCAGTATACAGATTGAATAGTTGTGGTGCAATGATCATGGGCTAGGCATATGAAACTAAAGAGATAATGTTACCAAAGGGAAAAAAGAAATTCCTGGAAGTTACACTCAGCCAACACTGCAGTTTTACTTAGTGTTAGTCCTGTTGTTGTTAGCTGCGGACAGGCAGCCCCAGTTCATGGTGATCCTGTGCACAATAGGATGGGGTCACCGTGATTCAGACATCTTTCTTTCTAGTGTGTTTTAGTCTGGAAGCTCCACTTAGACCTGGTCAGAATCATGCAACATGCAAGCCTCCACTGACAGGGTGGTAAAGGCCGTTCTTGAGATTCATTGACTGGGAATCAAACCTGGAATCTACCACATGAAAGGCGAGAGTTCTACCAGTGAACCACTGCTGCCTCCAGCATTGGTCCTACTCAGGCATATCCACTGGGAATGTACCAATTCCATTGTCTATTGCTAGCATCTATTATGGCTGGTCAGGGTCCATGGAGCTACTGTCGTTAAATATTCTTGTTCTACTTCAAATCATATTTAAACTGATTTATTTACACAGCTCACATTTAAAATGCTTCAGGCAAAACCAAAACTTTTTAAAGTACTACTGACTGCCTGTTTAAGTCATAGTTCTTTGTTTTGTTGCCTCAAAATTCTATATGCTTGAAGAAATACAGAGTAAAGCTCATGAGAGTACCTGGATTTAGAGTTTCTTAGTCTATCCAATCTCTTTTTTTCTGGATACTGGCTCTTTTCCTTGTTTCACAGTTCATTGAAGCCCTTTGTGGTCAGTGAGTCC
>NW_006922246.1:414906-423675 GCF_000298275.1 Orycteropus afer afer | reverse complement strand
GAGGCAGTTATCACTACGGAAGTAGGATTGCCCAACCTTCCTTCCAAGGAGTGGCTGGTGGGTTTGAACCGCCAGCCCTCTGGTTAGCAGGCAAGTGTCTTAGCCACTATGCTACCAGAGCTCCCATGAATAGACATTAGAGAAACTGAAATCTGAGAACAAAGTTCCTATACTGGAGAGGTGTGTGAGACCTAAAAGTAGATTTTACCAAAATGAAAGGAGACATTTTGAGAAGTGATAGGTATGATAAATACAGGACATCCCGTGATCTTGCGTAGAAAATATTGTTTCTTTAGTGGTACAAAAAACATCAATGCATATCTTCAGAACATCATCTTCTTAATGAGTTAATACATGTCAGCACCATTTTAAATATTTTTGGCTTATATGTGTTTGTTTGGAGTTCATTTTTTTCCCAGTTCATCCTTCCTGTTCCTCCCTTCTCCTCTCTCCCCCTCTCCAGATCTTTTCAGACCTAAACTTTCATCTCTCTTATAGGACTATTTTTCTTCTTTTGTCTCTCTGATTTGTGTATTTTGTGATTGTGCCTCTTTGGTTTTGCATTTTATACTTAACACTTATTTGAGGCTTTTAATCTTCAAAGCTTCTAGAGAATATTACCTAATTAATACTCCCTACAGTCTTGTGAAGAAAGTCATTATTAGAATTTCTACTTTTTACAAACAGTAAAAATAAAGCAGAGGTTAAATTGCTTATGAAAAATCCGAAGAGAGTGAATTGCATGTTGGAATCCTGTGCTCAATCCAGTTGATTATGTCACTCCTATATCACCTTTTCAATATATCTTTTCTGGTATAATTAGTTCACTTTAAAATAATAAATTTGATTTCCTCATATTTTAACCTCTGACAATGGACATTGATTTCCTTTTTTTTTTTTTAATCATTCTTTCAAGCACAGCTGTCTGCTATAGTTTTTTTCTTATTTATTTTTCCATTTTCCTGTCCTATATCTGTGTTTCTTTTTAATTTTATTAACCTTTTACAACTTTTTTTCACATTCCTTTTAACCTATATATAAGTTAACTTTAAGACAATTAGCTAATCTTCCATGTGAATAGAAAAAGCAATAGCTTTTAAGTTCTGAATTTGAATACTGACTGTTTACATAAACACTGCAAATAATTAACCTCTTTGCCTGCTAACTGAAAGGTGAGTGGTTTGAGACCATCCAGAGAAGCCTACAAAGAAAAGCCTGGCAATCTCCTTTTGAAAAATCAGTCACTGAAAACCGTATGGAGCACATATAGATTCACTGTGAGTTGGAATCACCTCAAGGACAAACTTTTATATTTCATCTTTTAATTCTACCTGTTGTTGTTGTTGTTGTTATGTGCCATCCAGTTGGTGCTGACTCATAGTGATCCCTCCTTGGGTTTCCGAGGCAGTATCTCTGCGGAAGTAGATTGCCCCATCTTCCCTCCCAGGAATGGCTGGTGGGTTTGAACCGACAGCCTTCTGGTTAGCAATCAAGTGTTTTAGACACTATGCTACCAGAGCTAGGTGGTTCAAATAAATTAATGCCTCTGAGCTATGATGATATTTCCATCTATATATTTAAAGTATAAAACATATAGTCTATTAGACTACTTTAAGAGTGAGCTAAATAATACGTGTAAAACATGTAGTCCAGCACCTGCACATAGTTACTTCAGTTCTTTTGTTTTTAAAAAACTCTCTATTCAATTTTTAAAAATTCATATATATATATATGTGTGTGTGTGTGTGTGTGTGTTTACATATATATGTGTGTGTCTGTGTGTGTGTGTGTGTGTATATATATGCCAAGATCTTAAGTGTACAATTTTATCAGTTTTTACAAGTAGAAAATTAAGAAGAAAAAAAGAAGATTGGCTAACTTACAATTGGAGTTCAAGTTCTTCCTAAGAAGAAATGATTGGTATTTTTATTATATCTCCTCCCACTTTCCATTACCTGGCACATTTATTTTTTCCTCTGTACTCAGTAGATACTCAAAATAAATAACTATTATTTTACTAGCTGTGACTGTAAAATAATGTGTACTTCAAAGGTTTTTCTTCAACACAACCTTTTCTTTGCACCTGTTATTTATCAACCACTCATTTTGGAAAGTACAGCAAATAAGAGGGTTTTATTGCTTGTGTTTTTGTTTTAAAAAACAAAATAAAAGCACATATGCCACAGAGAGAGGTTCTAATGTAGTATACAGCTGATTGCATTTAGTCTTTTCCGGACAATAACATAGTTGATTAAGCTGTGGATTTTGGCTGGCTAAATAACTGAACTGAATCAGCTATTGGTGATATCATTGATTTCTCAATTAGCAGCCTGAAAGAATGGGAAAAAATAAAATGTCTTCAGGCCAATTGGACTTTTAATCTATGACATAAAATGCATACATTATATAATCTATCTGTTTATCTATGATAGTTAGATTGATAAAGAGAATAAAATGATAGAAAATCTGTGAAAACTTGTTGTTGTTGTTGTTGTTGTTGTTGTTATGTGCCATCGAGTTGGACCCGACTCATAGTGACCCCTCCTTGGGTTTCCCTATACTCTCCATTAATAAATATAATTATATTCTCAAAATTAATGACATAAAAATATTAAATTCACTTTTTTGCTAATATTTCTTGGGCAGTAATATTTTAGACACAGTATGCAAAATTGAGCTTACAATAGGAGACTAAATAGAAATGATTCATGTCCATATATCTGCTTTTTAGCCCCAGCTTCAGAGTAGTTGTTTTGTGTGTATGTGTGTGTGCATGGATACACACACACACACACATCTATGTTGTCCATAACAATAAACAAGGAAACAGATGCAAACTCAGAAAAAATTACAGGCGTACAAAAGAAATAGTAAATTCTGTTTAGTTAAGGACAGAAAATAATTTAAATTTTTAATAATTCTGCTACTTTAGTTCAAGGTCCCATAAAGAAACTGTGAGATGAAGATTCATGTGCAAGTGATTTATTAAGGAAATACTCCCTGGAGAAACCAGTAAGGGAATGTAGCAAGTAGAACAGGAAAGGAGGAGATAAGCATAGGTGTGATTTCCGACAATCTGCAGTCTGAGGCTAACCCAGAAGTGGAGTTCTGGAGTGTAAATTGTGCCTCGTTTCACCCACCCTTGAAGCTACGTAGCCCTGCACCAGTCAGTCACTGACTGGGGGATACAAACTCCCAGCCACCTCCATCCTTCTGGATGTCCAAGGGAAGTCCCCTGGAGGAAGTCTCAAGAATGGTCTGTCAATGGGCCCAAAGGAAGAGCCCTAGAAATGAGCAAAAAAAAAAAAGAAAGAAAGTGAAATAAAAAATTTCTGACCAATATAGCAGACAATTACACCATGAGCCTGAGCCTGCCTCCTGCTGTTAGCACAAGTTTTACTTGTGACAGGCATTTATATTAGTTACATAACAAAGAAACAAGCCAACAGGAATGTGCATAGGATAAGGCAAATATTCCACTATTAATTCTCAGAAATAGATAGCCTAAGGAAAAGTTATTCCCTGATATTGGGTATAGCAAGGAAAATGGATGCTTTAGTTTAGAGGCTGCAGCTTTTAATCTTTTTAATCTTGCCAAAGAGACAGCTACTGATAATGTGGGTTTTGCAGAAAAATCTTTATCCTTTATAATGTCATCAGAAGCAAAGCATATATACACACACAAAAGCTGGGTATAGATGCATAAAGCATGTAAAGGGTAAAGGAAGCAAGGGTATATAGGAAGGGCACTGATGATGTTTGACATAGCCCTCAGCTTTGAAGAGAAGTGGACGGAGCTGTTCCTAGGCATCTACGTGGATGGGGAAAGTGCTGGAAAAATTTGCTAAAGTGAATTTCCTATATTGCAACAAGGTGTCTCAGAGAAAGGATTATTAATTCAATGATCATCATTTTTCTCTGTACATGTTGGGAAGGAAATGGAAAAGGAAAGTAGAATCATCATCATTATACAGTGCTCATTATCCAAATAATAAAAGAGGAGGCTTTATGGAACAGAAGACAAAAGAGAAAATGCTGAAATGAAGAGGCCATATAGCTCTATCCAAGCTGTCCCTCCCCCACAGCCTGTGGAGTAGTAATAATCTGGTGAAAACTTTGTGGTTGCAAAGATGGAACAAGAAGCAACTACTTTGAAGAGATAGGTGAACAGAAGGAATGGACCACCTAATGAGAATCATCATTGTTGTTGTTGTTGTTATGTGCCGTGGAGTCAGCCCCGACTCATAGCGACCCCTCCTTGGGTTTCGGAGGCAGTATCACTACGGAAGTAGGATTGCCCAACCTTCCTTCCGAGGAGTGGCTGGTGGGTTTGAACCGCCAGCCTTCTGGTGAGCAGTCAAGTGCTTTAGCCACTATGCTACCAGAGCTCCTGAGAATCATAGGAATGTGATATTATCATATCTATTAATATTATAGACAACCTAGGAGTAGGGTGGTTTCTGTATATACATCTATAAATAGCCATTTAGAATAAAAAATAAGATGCTTAAAAATAATTATGCAAGACCTAGAGATACTGCCTCGGAAACCCGAGGAGTGGTCGCTATGTCTCGGGTCCGACTTGACGGCACATGACAACAACAGAGATAAATTTGCTGTGAAAGTTATGAAGGTTAAGCTTCAGGGTCCTTACTTTAATGTACTCATTTTGAGAACCTAGTAGGGACCCTAACAATGTGTTCACATAAAGATATATTTTTAAATAAAATTGATAAAAATAAGATATTTTAACTCAATTGATGGAGGACATTCACTCATTGATTAATGCTATTTTGTTTCCATTCCCATAGCTCTTCTGTATGATAACATTGGAAAGGCCATGAGCAATTTTAGACTCAGACTAAGCGACAGTAGAGTTGTGGCACATTTGATTTGGGTTAATTGTGGTGGTGTTGTTTTGGGGTGCTGTCTAGTTGATTCTGACTCGTAGTAACCCATTGTGATGGAGTAGAATTGTCCTATAGTGTGTTCTAGACTGTAATCTTTATGAAATCAGATTGCCAGGTCTTTCTCCCATGGACCCACAGGGTAGGGTTGAACCTCCAACTTTTTGGTTATCAACCAACTGCTTAACCGTTTTGACACTAAATTTCTTTCCTTGTATGAATTGCAGTCATTTCTCTGTATAGTTCAGTTAGTCATTCTGATTTAAGAATGGCTTCCAGAAAAATTCTTATCCTAATGTGATATTTCACCCTATGTTAAGTCATCAAGTAAACATTGAAGTCCAGCAAACATGTGGTTTAATGGAAGAGAAACAAAAGGAGGAGCCAAAAGTTAGCCTATGGACAATCATTAAACTTATAAAATTAAAAGTAAAACATTCACTTCACATCTACTTCTAGTTAACAAAAATTTAGTTTATAACAACACATCTAGAGGAAATACTAAGTGATATTTTTTTCTCTTCAAAGAAAGCATTACAAAATTTTCATTATGTAAAGAGATGATCAAAGAATACTTAGCCAAAAAAAAAAAAATACGGGAAAATGTATTGTGGAAATTTGTTAAGTAATTAATAAAAAATGCTCATATTCATAATTAGTTTTATCACTTCACTATTTAATTAGTATTTATTTATTCAAAAAGGTTGTTTTCCTCTTTTGATTATTGTCAACAGTGCTGCAATGAACATTGGTGTACAAGTTTGTTTAAGTTTCTGCTTTCAAGTGTTTGGGGTATATACCTAGGAGTGGAATTGCTAAATCATATGGTAGTTCTATTTTTAGTTTTTTGAGGCACTACTACACCCACACTGTTTTCCACAATGGTAGTACCAGTTTGAATTTCTACCAGCAATGGAAAAGGATTTCAATTTTCCCCATATCTTCTTCATTTTTTTAGGGGGGTGCAGTAATCTCAGCCATCTTTGTGGGAGCAAAACAGTATCATGTGGTTTTGATTAGCAACTATGTGTTGGCTAGTGACACTCAGCATCTTTTCATGTGTTTGGTGGCCATTTGAATGTCCTCTTCAGTGAATATCAGTAGTTAAAAAGTATTAATGAGATATTTTACATTTTTTTTTCATATTAAGTCACAAAATCCAGTGGGTATTTTATACTTATAACACATCTCGATTTATCTGTCTGGAAGATTTCTCTCCCCTCCTCTATTAACCAACAAAGCAAATTTCTATCCATACATAAACCTTTCCTTTACTTTTTACAAGAGTGCACTTGTACAACATTTGTCCTTCTGTGATTGACTTACATCATTAAGCATATTGTCCTCCAAGTCCATCCATGTCATGAGATGTTTCATGGATTCCACATTATTCTTTAGTGTTGGATAGTATTCCATTGGGTGTATGTGCTGTAGTTTTGTTATCCATTCCTCTATTGATAGGCACTTAGGTTGTTCCCATCTCTTTGCTTTTGTGAACAGTGCTGCAGTGAACAGGGTGTGCATATATCTATTTCTGTCCTGGCTCTTACTTCTTTAGGATATATATCTAGTAATGGGATTGCTGAATCAAATAGAATTTCTATTTCCAATTTCTTAAGGAATTGCCATACCAGTTTCCAAAGTGGTTGCATCTGGTGACATAATGCCTAAGGCACTTGACTGCTAACCAGAAGGTCGGTGGTTCAAACCCACCTGCCACTCCTCAGAAGGAAGATTGGGTGATCTACTTCTGTAGTAATACCTCCTTGGAAACCCAAGGAGGGGGTCGCTATGAGTCGGAGATTACTTGACAGCATATAACAACAATGAGGAATTGCCATACCAGTTTCCACGGTGGTTGCATCAATTTACATTCCCACCAGCAGTGTATGAGAGTCCCAATTTCTTCATATCTGTTGCAGCACTTGTTATTTTCTGTTGGCTGGACTTTGTTATTAGTGCTGAAATGAGATGATATCTTGTTGTTTTGATTTGCATCTCTATAATGGCCAATGACCTTGAACATATTTCCTGTGTTTGTTGGCCTTCTGAATAACTTCTTTGGTGAAGTGTCTGTTCATGTCTTCTGCCCATTTCTGAAGTGGATTATCTTTTTGATATTGAGGTATTGGAGTTTTCTATTAAATTTTAGAGATAAGTCCTTTGTCAGATATGTCTACCAAATATTTTTTCTCAGTCTGTATGTTCTCTTTTTACTCCTTTGGAGAAGTCCTTTGTAACACATAAGAACTTAATTTTTAGAAGATGCCATGTTTATAAATTTTGTGGTGCTGTGCTTATATTTTTCAGCTATTAAGTGTGAGATTTGATCTGATGTTTTATTTTTAACTCTAAATATATATTCATTTTTATATCTAATTATGTATTCTCTGATTTGAACTTGGTCCTAATAATATCTTTATAAGGAGCTCTGGTGGCACAATGCCTAAGGCATTTGACTGTGAACCAGAAAGTTGGTAGTTCAAATCTACTAGCCACCTCATGGAAGAAAGATGGGACAATCTACTTCTGTAATCATTTATTGCCTCAGAAACCAAATGGGGGTCACTATGAGTCAGCATCAACTTGATGGCAGAGATGTTTTGTTGTTATTGTTATTTTAAATATCTTTACAGGGGAAAGAAATACGATAATGAAACAATACAAGTAAATAGGAAGACCTACTGCATTTTAAAAAATAAGTCAATATTGTAAAAGGGTCAGTTCTACCTCAATTCATCCACAAATTTAATATGATATAAATTAAATTGAAAAATAATTTTTAATTCGATTAAGTTATATTAAATGATATTTGAAAAGTAAACACATAAAATAAGCCAGGAATATTGTGGTACAGTGAATCACTTAGTATAGCCCTTCTAGTAATAGTGTTTGTGATTCCCATGCAATGATTTGGTGGAACTATGCAAATAAGGGACTTATATCCCACCAAAGTGATTGGATAATTTGCTAATGCAAATAAGGATAGTGGAATCCTTGTGAGAGTGGATAATACAAATAAGGTGCATAGAACACTAATAAGGGGATTAGTCAATTTCACCATTCTGCTAGGCTTAAAAGGGGTGGGAGCATAGGATGGTAGGAACCAGGGGATCAGCACCATACAGCTGTGGTGAGGCTTGTTGAACCACAGAGCTAAGAGCTGTCACACTTGTCCAACAAGGCTCTGAGGAGGGCTCAGCAGCAGAGGGTGAAAAGAAGCTATTCTTATCGAGAACTGTTATCATGAGTTATACCTGTTACTTCCTGATCCCAAATTATATCTGCTTCCAAAAAATCAAACCAAACTCACTGCCATTGAATTGATTTCAACTCATAATGACCCACAGTGGGTTTCCAAGGTGGTGAATCTTTACAGAAGTAGATTGCTCCATCTTCCTCTGTGGTGTGGCTGTTGGGTTTGAACCACCAACCTTCTGGTTGCAGTCAAATGTCTTAGGCTCTGAGCTATCAGACCTCCTTCATATCTAGTTACTTCCCTAATAAACTTCTTAACTGCAAGTATGGTTTACAAGTTCCGCGAGATGTTGTGCTAAATTACGGAACCCAAAGCCTGGAAGGAGAGTACTGATAGGAGAAGGAGTTGTTGATGTTAGAGATAATGGAGGGGTACAACAGCTTGGAAAAGTTGGACATTTGGGACATCTTTAACCTCTGCCTCATAGGAACCAACTTTGTGCTGATCCTTGTAAAAGGCATTATTCATTTAGATAACAAAAATTGAAGACCAAAAAAAAAAAAAAAAACACAATACCGTTGAGTTGGATCGGACTCATAGTGACCCCTCCTTGGGTTTCGCAGATGATATCACTATGGAAGTAGATTCCCCAACCTTCCTTCC
>NW_006922246.1:412956-413930 GCF_000298275.1 Orycteropus afer afer | reverse complement strand
TGACCACTTTGTGTTTGGAGTGCCTAATAAATTAGAGGATATATCTTCCAGCACTATGTTGTTGTGTGCCATTGAGTCAATTTTTCATTCATACTTACTCCATGTGACAGCATAGAACTGCCTTGTGGGATCTGACGGCAGTAATCTTTATGGGAACAGATCACCAGGTCTTTCTCCTGCCAAACTGATGGGTGGGTTCCAACTGCCAAACTTTAGTTTATCAGCCAAGTGCTTAACTGTGGAGTCACCAAGTTTCTCTTACTGCATCAAACAATGTTCTTCAGTCATCCATAGGATTTTCATTGGCTGTAATATTTATGAGAGCAGACTGCCAGGCCTTTCTTCCTAGGCTGTCTTAATGTGGAAGCTCTGCCATCCAATATGGGTGGCCCTACTAGTATAGGCAATATCAGTGGCATAACTTTCAGCATCTTAACTACATGTGAGCCACCACACCACAATAACTTGACAGAGAGATGGTAGAACTTTGCTTCACAGCAGTATAAATTTGAAATATGTCAAATATTAAAAAACAAAATAATAAATTTTGGTGACAAGGAAGAGATCATGTCAGCAAAACTCTTAGATATCAAAGGAGATAATGGTCACTGTACTAGGGAATTTTAAGTGTAAAGTGATCCAAGTGCAGAGAAGTAGAATGTGGGACAATGAAAGTGATAAAGAACCATGTGACTTATATGCCTTATATTTAGAAGATGTTCCCAAAGACAAATTAATCAATTATTATTTCTTACAAAAGAGCCTTGCCTGAATTTTTTTTCTTACTATAAACTGGTAATTCTTTTTGTGCATTCATTAGACACTGAGCTTTTTCCTTTCATTGAAATGTACTACCTATGATTTTTTTTTTTTCCCCTTTCATAATCCACAGCTAGAAAACTTGAGACCCATTGTTTTTTTCTTGGTCCTATTAAGATTACAAAAGCAATAATACTACTGCTAAAACTTTAGTC
>NW_006922246.1:409281-411931 GCF_000298275.1 Orycteropus afer afer | reverse complement strand
GCACCTAACAACAACAAACCAGTAAATAAAATTTGTACCTTTATATAACAATCTGCAAGGCAATGCTTAAATTTAGTATGTTTGATTCTTGAAGTTCACCCTGGAACTTGGTGATATAAAGATACTTAACTCCCAGCTCTCAATCCTTGGCTTACCGCTTTTTTTCTTAATTTTGATGGTGATCAACACCTCAAAGATCCTTGCCCACAAGCATGTGTGCATCCTAAGCTGTATAATCAAACTCCACCAATACACTCTGGACACCCCTCAGGTGTAGAGGTGTGCACACCAGTAGTACAATCCACTCTGGAGAAGTCACTCATATTGGAGAGACCCCACCCACCCACACAGAGAAACAGAAATGAGTTGACTCTCATTTAACCAAGGGATTCTGAAGTTCTGGGTATCCAGTGCCAACAACATGGTATGGAATGTGGATGGGAGGTTTGTGAGTTGACCTTTGGGTAGATACTTCTGACCCAGTAGAAACCTTGCCTCACGTCCAGAGAGATACTCAGCGGAAGGCTGGAGTCATGCACAATGACTACTCATGCAGCACAATAAAAGAATGGTGTTAAATAATTCATTTTTATTGCAGAATTGGGAAATTTAAGGGTATAATAATAATTTTTTGCAAGTTTTCATCAGGTGGATTAAAAAAAGTAAGGAGAAAAAAAACTGTGCATGAAAACAAATGTGTATAGATAATCCCAAAAATAATAGATCATGTAAGTTAGAGAATATTTGGTTCTAGCTCTCCAGAGTCATCTGAGAAATATATCAAAGTGGTGATTGCACCATTAAGTGCTGAAGAAGAGAAAGTGAAGTACTTTGATTGTAAGCATAAAAACAAAACAAAACAAACAAACAAAAGAACCACCTTCATCTGATTACTCTGAACTGTCTCTACCTGCTTACTTATGAACTGTTGAAGCAGTAGAAAACAGGACCTCTCAGTACAAGATCTTATCCAACCTGAAATGTTTTACTGCAATTATATGAAATGCTGAAAAGAGATTTTCCACAAAAAAACATTTCATACTGCATTTCAGGACTTCCTCTAAAAGGTGATTTTGGATGTGTGCTTGTATCATTGAGCAGAAAACAATCCAGATCCAAAAAGCTTGCAAAAAGTGCAGGTCCACAAAAGAATATTCAGATTCAATTTAGAGAGATTTGAGAGTGTAGAGATATGCAAGTTTGAGGAGAAAGAGGGTTCATAGTTATCCTTCCCAATATCAATTCACCTTCCTTCTTTGCTCCAGTATAATTCCTATAATCATCACCATCTCTAAGATGTTCCATCACCTCTGAATTTTTCAGTTTCATGCTTGTTTTTAAAGCAAGGTCAAATAGTCATTAACTGTTATCCCATTCATCATAATTTTTTTTTCAAGATGAAGAAACCCAATTCAAATTTGTCAGAGGAAATTGAGAATTTAGTGTCATATTCCAGCTTAGGACTTCTTCAGGTATAGACAGAGCCAGGACTTCAGTGGACTTCATACAGCTTAGGACTTCTTCAGGTATAGATAGAGCCAGGACTTCAGTGGATTTCATAAAGACTCTTTATATATATATATATATATATATATATATATATATATATATATATATAGCTTTATTTGTCATTTCAGATTTTATCTACTTTTTTTTAATTTTCATTCTCATCATCTAGCTCCATATATTTAAGGAAAAATTCTTTTTTACTTCCAGAAAAAAACATTCTAACTGCCCTGATTCCACCAAAATCAGCTTTCTCTAGCTCTTAACACCAACATGTCATATCCCAGGTAGACTGTTTGAGACTGATTCAATTCCCAACCTGTCCAGAAATAAATCATGGCCAAAAATTTAAATATTCTAAATGACTGTTTAGATCACTACTCACCTTGTGGTGAGGGTGGGTGTACCACGAGTGACAATTTCAGTAGAGAAAGAAAAATTGGAATATGATTGATTATTGAGTGTTGAGTGAGCATTCACCCTCATGGTGATGATGGAGTACTATGAATGATGGTACCACATGCAATGGAGTGGTACATTTTCCAGAGGCAAGAATGATACACAAAGGAAATATAGTATTTCACTGAAGTTAGAATGGTATCAATGATAATAAATAATACAATTTATGTAACACTAAGAATGATCCCGCTATTTGAACTGTTATAATGTTTTCTTATCACTTATATTTTTATTATATATTTATTTAAAGAAGTCTTTTAGACATAAACATTAAAAAAAAAAAAAACAACTCCCTGCCGTCGAGTCAGATCCAACTCATAGCAACCCCTCCGTGGGTTTCTGAGGTGGTATCACTATGGAAGTAGATTGCCCAACCTTCTTTCTGAGGAGTGGCTGGTGGGTTTGTACCACCAGGCTTCTGGTTAGCAGTCAAATGCTTTAGACACTATGCCACCAGAGCTCCTAGACATAAACATAGATTTTAATAATGTAGTTTTATTTACATTACAAGGAAAACATAAGCAGTGTCAGTAAAACTTTTTCATATGTAACATTCAAACCTTCTGAAATTTTGTTCAACATAGTGTGTGTGTGCACGCACACATGCATGTATGCATGCATATATGTGTGTGTATATGTGTGTTTACACTCAACTTTATTTTCTATGCCATTGAGAGCTGTATAG
>NW_006922246.1:405557-406624 GCF_000298275.1 Orycteropus afer afer | reverse complement strand
GAACAATATCATTAATATTGCATGCAAGTAAAATCTTACTGAAGATAATTCAAAAACGGTTGCAGTGGTATATTGACAGATAATTTTCAGAAATGCAAGCTGGATTCAGAAGAAGATGTGGAATGAGAGATATCATTGCTGATGTGAAATGGATCTTGGCTCAGAGCAAAGAATACCAAAAAGATGTTTACTTGTGTTTTATTGACTATGCAAAAGCATTTGATTGTGTGCATCGTAACAAATTGTGCATAGCATTGAGAAGAATGGGAATTCCAGAACACTTAATTGTACTCATGAGAAACCTGTACATACACCAGGAGGCTGTCTTTCAAACAGAAAAAGGGAACACTACATGGTTTAAAATCAAGAAGGGAGTGTGTCAGGGTTGTATCCTTTCACGTTATTTATTCAATTTATGTGCTGAGAAAATAATCTGAGAAGCTGGACTATATGAAGAAGAACATGGCATTAGGATTGGAGGAAGAATCATTAACCACCTGCGATATGCTGATGACACAACTTTGCTTGCTGAAAGTGAGAATGACTTGAAGTCCTTACTGATGAAGATTGAAGAATACAGTCTGTAGTATGGATTACATCTCAATATAAAGAAAACAAAAATCCTCACAACTGGTCCTATATGTGGCATTATGATAAATGGAGAAAAGATTGGAATTGTCAAAGATTTCACATTACTTGGTTCTATAATTGATATCAATGGAGGCAGCAGCAGTTAGGACATCAGACAACGTATATCACTGGGCAAATCGGCTGCAAAGGACCTCTTTCAAGTGCTGAGGAGCAAAGATGTCCCCATGAGGTCTAAGGTGCGCCTGACGCAAGCCATGGTATTTTCAATCACCTCATATGTTTGTGAGAGCTGGACAACAAATAAGGAAGCCTGAAGAAGAGTTGATGCTTTTGAGCTGTGGTGTTGGCAAAGAATGCTGAAAGTACCACGGACTGCTGAAAGAACTGACACATCTGTCCTGGAGGAAGTGCAGTCAGAATGCTCCCTGGAGGTGAGAATGGCCAGACTTCCTCTCACATACTTTGGTCATGTTGTC
>NW_006922246.1:400198-404232 GCF_000298275.1 Orycteropus afer afer | reverse complement strand
CAACCTTCCTTCCGAGGAGTGGCTGGTGGGTTTGAACCGCCAGCCTTCTGGTTAGCAGTCAAGTGCCTTAGGCACTATGCTATTAGAGCTCCTATAAGGTTTTCTAGGCTGTCATTTTTACTGGAGCAGATTACCAGGCCTCTCTCCTGCAGTGCTGGAGGTGGGTTCAAGCCATCCTTGCAAACTGTGAATATGTTATGTTATACACAAAAGGGAATTAGGTTTACAAATGAAATTAAGGTTGTAATCAGTTCATCTTAAAATAGAGAGATTTTCCTGAATTGTCCAGGTGGCTACACTGTAATCAAATGGTTCTTAAAAGTGAAAGGCAATGAAAGGGGAGAGTCAGTGTCAGAGTGATGCAGTGGGAACAAGTCTAAAATGCCATTACTGCTTTGAAGATGGATGACCAGAACCACGAGCCAAGGTATGTGGGTAGCATCTGGGAGCTGAATAAAGCAAGGAAATGGACTCTCCCTCAGAGCTTCCAGAATGAATGCAGCCCTCCTGACACCTTGATTTTAGCCCAGAGAGATTCTTTTCTGGCTTCTGACCTCTAAACTGTAAGATAAAAAAAAAATTATGTTTATGGTTATAGCACTAACAGAAAACTAATGTCATTTTTTAACTAACTCCTTTTCAGAAAGGGTAATACTATTATTAGTAGACATTGGTTATTTTTGCTTCCTAAAAGCAAGATTTTTTTTTCCCCATAATTTCAAGCTTCTAGAGAAATATCTCAATGTAACAAGACCTAGTAAACAGAACTTGATTCTTCTAAGAGTTTATAGGGGAAGATTGCTTTTCTTGATCTTGGGCTAGCTAGCTTCATTATTATAATTGAAAGGGAGGGAAACACATCTTCTTGAGAGAGTCCTTGATTGGATAAATCACAGATTGGTTAATCTGTCAGGCCACCTTGCAGAAAATCAAGGATCTTATTACCAAGAATCCATTTAGCAAGAGCCATTGCCAGTAATCAAACACCAAGACACTTTCTGACAGCGGAAATTAATTATACAGATTTGCTTATTGGCCTGTAAAATGGTCAAAGAATGTGTTTCTCCTTGTAAAGGCATCTTTTAAATAAACAAACACAAAAACAACGCACCACTAAGAGTGTCACAAAACGTCATATAATGTGTAATGATTTGTGGGAGGGAGAATTTCTACTATTCTTCATACTAAATTTAGTATTTATTTTTCAAACTACTTAAAAGATGGCATGGGATTAGGAGTGAATGAAATTCAGTATCTTCTTCCAAAAAGTTTAATATCACATCTTGTCAAAGGCACTGGAAATATATTAAGCAATGGAAATAGTTAATACAACAGAAGCAAGTGATCTCACTAGAAACTAACAAACATCTACCCCTCCTTTCATTAGCAGTTCTGTCTCATCAAAACAATTAAGTGCTGTCTTCCACACTCAGGATGATGCTGGGACCATTATGAGCCAAGTTCTAAAATGTTCACGGAACAGTTAGCTGTAGCAATAAACAACAATGTAAATCCCAGAAAAATGGCAAGGACTGAGGGCTAGGGGAAGTTAGATCTAAGGAAACAAACTGCAGATGTGTGTGCTTCCTAGCAACTGTTTCCATAGTTATCTAAACACAGCACTGCTTGCCCACCTCTCTCCTCTGCCCTGTTTCCCCTCTCATTAAGCATTATTTTATTCAACAGCAAAAACTAATAAAGGTGAACTTTCTGATGAACTCCGGATTTCTGTGAATGCCTTTGGCACTTTCTCAGTAACCAGTTACTATAACAATTGTGCAGTCACAGTGAGCAATCTTAGAGTGGCTAAAAAGGTAATTATTTCTTTTATTATTATTACTATTGTGGGTCAATTAAGGGAAAAATAGAGCTATAACTTTCACAGATGTACTACAGAATCTTGTGGAAGGATTTTTTGCTTCATCTTATCTAGAATTCATTGGGTATATCATAGTCTATTATAGCACAGGTAGTGAGAGTTATCCAGAAGGAAATTGTTTCATTAATAGGCTTTTTAAATGTTGGGGGAAGAAAAGGCAAGCTGTTTTGTGGTGAAATAACCTGTATAATCTTACAAAAATAGCTACAAATTAATCTATGAATATTGTATCATAACTCAGATTTTTAACAACTTTTTTTACTTTTTTTTTTTTTTCTAACCAGTTACGTGTTTGGATGTTGTTAAATTGCTCTAAGTTAAACTGACATTATTATCTTTAACAGATTATTAAAGCTTAAGCAATAATTTATCTGAAAGTATGACTTTGCCACCTCTCCTAACAAAGATTTTTGTGCATGACTCAAAAAAACGAAAAACCAAACTCATTGCCGTCCAGTCGGTTCTGACTCATAGCGACCCCTCCTTGGGTTTCTGAGGTGGTAGATTGCCCAGTCTTCCTTCTGAGGAGTGGCTGGTGGGTTTGAACCATCAACCTTCTGGTTAGCAGTCAAATGCCTTAGGTTGTGCATGCTATCACTCAATAAATACCTGCTTAATGATTAGATTTTTTTCAGATTTGCTTCCTAAATTTTTCACTCCATATTGAAGAAATCATCACCATCTTCTTTTGATACATTCTCTCACTGATGGCCCAATGGGGTTAAAAAATAATGAGATGCTAATTCCTAGGACCCATCCAAGTACCTTCCTGGGCCAACAGCTCAAGCATGCATAGAAGTTTCCCCTCACTCCACCATACCGTCACTATGCGATATCAAATCTGACACATCCAAAGTTTCATTTCCTTCAAACATTTTCCCATGTTAGGTGAAAGTTTTCTCATTTCATATCTAATTCTAGGTTTTATTAGTGGATAATAACAACTTAACATTCTACCTCATCCTAGGAAACATTTAAGCAAGTGTTACCAGAATTCAAGTGGATACATATGACAGTAGTGGAGTAGTAGTAGTAGTAGTAATAATTGCTAGATGTTATGGGGGAGCTCTTGTAGCGTGGTGCCTAAGGCACTTGACTGCTAACCAGAAGGATGGCGGTTCAAACCCACCAGTCACTCCTCGGAAGGAAGTTGGGGCAATCTACTTCTGTAGTGATACTGCCTCTGAAACCCAAGGAGGGGTCACTATGAGTCGGGTCCAACTCAACAGCACATTACAACAACAACAAAGATGTTATGGAGTTCATATAGCCAAATACTATATAAAGAACTTCACCAGTATGCACATGTAAGCCTCACCTCTCCCTATGAAAGTTTTATTTTTAATTACTCCATCAACCATATAGAAGTCAACCACCCTTAGGTAGTTTTAAGCAACTTGTCAAAAGTCGTTCAATGGGTGTGAAGAACCTAGAATGAAAGCCTAAAATTTCTGATTCTAAATCTTTACAACTTAACTACCATGCTATATTGCTCCTTATTTTACCTGCCAGGGGTGATATTAATTTTGCATATTTTCATTGTTTTGATAATCTGGTCATGGAGATTCTAAAGCAGGCAGTACTCATTGTATTGAGTACTTGTCCTGTAGATTGGTGTGGTACTCAGCTTCCAACTACATTTAACTTCTGTTTTTTATTGTAAATGAACCAAGATATTTGTTCAGGGTCAGCTGCACAAGAAAAAAGCCTTTGTTACTTTTAAATTCAACCAAAACACTCCATGCAATAGCTAATCTAAAGCAAATTATCAACAGTATTAGGCAGCTGCTTACATATTCTGACGTCCTTATATTTTTCCCACCTTCCGATTTTGAAAGAGACTTTGCTTTTACATTTAAGGAAGCAGTATGTGGAAAACCATTTTGTAACTCAATTTCTCAGGTCTCTTTCTTCCTTCTCCTAGAGGTGTAGTTTTTAAGGGCATATGTGAAATGTTGGACTTGATTTTCATTATCACCTGCTAATTACCTACTGTGAAGAATGTGTTACCTGATAATGACACATTGTAAAACATTGATCAAAGCTTTTCCTGGCATACAGAGGTAACAGTGTGAATGTCTTTGTTTTCAGTGACTAGATTGGCACAAAAAAGGAAAAAAAATTCAGGACCAGCTAATTCCAAAAATGTCTCTCT
>NW_006922246.1:397770-399408 GCF_000298275.1 Orycteropus afer afer | reverse complement strand
TGTGTGTGTGTGTGTGTGTATAATAAGATGACTGTGGAGTCCTGGGTTTCACACGTGGCTGCTAACTAAAAGGTTACAGGTTCCAGAGCACCTAGAGGCATCTTGTAGAAAGGCTTGGCAATCTACTTCCAAAAAACTCAGCCACTGAAAACTCAACAGAACAGAGCTCTACTAACACAGGTAAGGTTGCTATGAATCAGAATGGACTTGAGGGCAACTGGTTTCGGTTTTGGTTTACCGTGGCCTCACTCTTGTGCCAAAAAAATGTTTCATTAGCACTGACACCATCATTTGGTGGGTATTTGTCACCAGAGATAGTAGCAAATATGGAAAATTCCACTCTCTTTTTAAAATTTAAAATAATTCACAGAAACAAGGAAGTCCAGTTAATTCAGATTCAAATGTAAAGATTTGTGGATGATTTTAAATGCAAATCTAATAATAAGATCATACTTAACTGGACACAGTTTAGAGTTAGTGAAAAGGCTATGATTATGTATTAGGAAACAACATCAACAAAAAGAATGTTTTATTGGCATTTCTACTCATGGATTATTTAGTTACCAAAGTTCTAGTGGCATTGTGCTTAAGACGTTTGACCATTCACCAGAAGGCTGGCGGTTCAAACCAGCCACTCCTCGGAAGGAAGTTCGGGTAATCTACTTCTGTAGTGATACCACCTCGAAAACCCAAGGAGGGCTTGCTATGAATGGGATATGACTCCATGGCAGTGAGTTTGGTGTTTTTGGTTTGGGAAAGACATAACTATCTCACTAATAACAATACATTTTAAAAGAACAAAATAATTTTTAAAAAGTTTTTAAATAAATTTGGAAATGACTAAAATGTTGCAATAAGAACCAATATTTAAGTCATAATAAATAGCAGAATAAACACCTGGATGAAAAAAATCAAATAAAACCCTTCCCTTTTCCAATCATTTTGGGAATCACTGGGTAATTTTACACTACTGCCGTCATGTGGAAAAACCTGTTTATTGCAGGATTAGTGTGACTAAAGTAACTCACTGCTGTTCAGTCAGTCCCTAATCATAGTGACCCCTCCTAGGGTTTCTGAGGCGGTATCACTATGGAAGTAGGTTGCCCAACCTCCCTTTGGAGGAGTGGCTGGTGGGTTTGAACCTCCAGCCTTCTGATTAGCAGTCAAATGCCTTAGGCTCTATGCCACCAGAGCTCCTGACTAAAGTATTGGTTCTCAACCTGGGTATTTTGACAAAACAGAAATGTTAATTGTTGTTGTTAATTGTCATCCAGTCAGTTCCCACTCACAGTGAATCTATGACCACAGAACTCTGCTCAGTCCTGCGCCATCCTTACAACCACTGTTATGCTCCAGCCCATTATTGCAGCCCTGTGTCAAAGCATGTCTTTGAGGGTCTTCCCCTTCTTTGCTGACCCTCTACTTACCAATCATGATATCCTTCTTTAAGGAATGGTTTCTTCTCACAAAATAACCAAAGTAGCTGAGATGAACTCTGGCCATTCCTCTTTCCAAGGAACATTCTGGTTGTATTTCTACAAATATTCTAGGACAAATGGCTTAGTTCTTAGTCCAGGGTATTTTCAGTACTCTTTGCAAACACCACAGTTCATAGGCATCAACTCTTCTTCAGTCTTC
>NW_006922246.1:395881-396930 GCF_000298275.1 Orycteropus afer afer | reverse complement strand
AAAAATTTAACCAAACCCACAGCCATCAAAATAATTCCAACTCATAGTGAACTTACAGAAGAGATAGAACTGTCCCATAGGCTTCCAAGGCTGTAAATTTTTATGGAAGCAGACTACCTCATCTTTCTCCCACAGAGCATCTGGTGGGTTTGAATCACTAAATTCTTAATCCACCAGAAATCCTTTATTTATGAGTAGAATAGAATAAGTTAAAAGAAAAGAACAGAATTTGTTTCTACCAGTGGGCAGAAGAATAAGAATTAGACTCTTACTCTTGAGCCAGAATCAGTTTTCTATTGAATCTGATGAGTTAGGCATTCAAAAAGGTTTACCAACAGAAAGAAGGCAGGTGTGTTGCACACTATGATGCATACTTAGATCTTCCTTCAAAGAACTTGGTTCCAGAAGAACTACATGTTGCCCAGTTACTGCTGCCAACCACTTGGAAATGGATCAAAATAGGAGATTCTGGATAGTTGTTGTTGTGGTTGTTGTTAGGTGCTGTCTAGTTGATTTCAACTCATAGTGATCCTATGTACAACAGAATGAGTGAAATACTGCCTGGTTGTGACTGTCCTCACTCAACAATCAAGCAAGCTATATTTGAGCCCATTGTTGCAGCCACTGTGTCAATCCATCTTGCTGAAGATCTTCCCTTTTTCCATTGACCCTCCACTTTACCAAACATGGTATCCTCCTCCAATGAATGGTCAAAACATGGCTAAAATAGGTAACATGAAGTCTGGGCATTCTCACTTCCAAGGAATGTTCTGATTGCATCTCTTCCAGGACAGATTTGTTCCTTCTTCCAGCAGTCCATGGTATTCAGTATTCTTTACCAAGACGATACTTCAAAAGCATCAACTCTTCTTAGGTCTTTCTTATTGATCATCAAGCCTTCACATGCATATGAGGTGATTGGATATACCATGGCTTGGGTTAAGGGCAGCTTAGTCTTCAAAGTGACATGTTTGCATCTCAACACTTTAAAGAGGTCTTTTGCAGCAGATTTACCCAGAGCAATATGACATCTGATTTCTTGACTGCAG
>NW_006922246.1:390376-391631 GCF_000298275.1 Orycteropus afer afer | reverse complement strand
ATTTCAAACACCAGCAATAATTAATATACCTTGATTCCATGTCTGGTCAATTTCAGACTGCAGAAGTTGGTAAAAATCTTCAATTTCTTTATCTTTGGCTTTAGTGGTTGTTGGGTAAATTTGAATAATAGTAGTATTAACTGGTCTTCCTTGTATGTGTATGGACATTATCCTATCACTGACAGCATTGTTCTTCAGAATAGATTTTCAAACATTCTTTTCAACAATGAATGCACTTCAGTTCCTCTTTAATTTATCATCCCTGGCATAGTAGGTCATATGATTCTCTGATTCCAAATGGCCAATACCAGTCTATTTCAGCTCAGTAATGCCTGGGATATCTACCTTTATGTGTTCCATTTCATTTTCTGAAACTTCCAATTTTCCTAGAGTCATACTTTGTACATTCCACATTTGAATTATTAATGGATATATGCAGCTGTTTCTTCCCATTTGGAGCCATGCCCCATCAACAAATGAAGGTCCTGAAAGTTTTACTCCATCCGTATCATTAAGGTTATCTCTACTTTGAGAAGGAACCTCTTCCCCAGTCACATTTTGAGTGCCTTCCAACCTGAGGGGTTCATCTTCTGGCACTGTATCAGATAATGTTTTAGGGCTTTTCATAAAGTTTTCTAGTAATATATCAGACAGTGTTTCACTGCTATTCATAAGCTTTTCACTAGCTAATTTTTTGAGAAGTAGATGGCCCCTTCCTTTTTCTGAGACAGTCTAAGTTGGGAAGCTCTGCTGGAACCTGTTCACCATAGGTGACCCTGCTGGTATGTAAAATACTGGTGACACATTCTGCAGCATCACAACAACATGGAAGCCACTACAATATGACAAACTAACAGATTGGATAGAGTGGGACTAAAATGTGGAACAAAACTCAAAATCATAAAATAGACCAGGCTTTTGGTCTGGTAGAAACTTCTGATACCCCCAAGACTACGCCACTAGTCATCCTTAGGGCCTGGAATCAAACTCACTCTCAAGGCTTCCAGCCAAACAATAGTCAGGGGTATAAGGTGAACATTTACACTAGGTATGTACACTAGGTAGGAGAGGTTTCCAACAGGGAGACAAACTTGTCTGTCAGTTTGTCCTACTGTGGTGACATGTTGATGTGAGTTTTGAGGCTGAGCCACTGGTGTTTCAAACCCAGCAGGATGCACATGGTGCACAGGTATCACCCCAGCTTACAGACTAAGACAGACTAGGAAGAAGTAAGAGGCCATCCAGTTCTCAAAGA
>NW_006922246.1:382927-387291 GCF_000298275.1 Orycteropus afer afer | reverse complement strand
TTTTTTTTTTTTTTTACGTACTTGGTATGTCAGCTGTCAATCCTTCCTTGGAATGTTTTAGCTGCAATGAGTTCCTTCCTCAAGGTTATAATTCTTCCTTGTGCAGCCAGCATCCAGAGCAAAAAAGTCAGATAAATAAAAATTTGGATCTTCAGGTGCAAAGAATAAAATTCAGGAGGACAATTTTACCTCTGGAGTGTTCATGAGGTCAACCAAGGCTATCACTGGGCCTGTTTACAGTTCTGCTTTTCACTCTGCCTAATCACTGTTTCCATCACGTTCTTTCCTTAGGCACTAATCCCAGGGGAATATTTTACAATAATTCAGTTTACTTAACTCCATGGCAGAGTCAGCTTTCTAAAGAATCAAAGCTCTAAAAAGTAGATAATCGCAGTAGTAGTAGCCTCTGTAGGAAAAGTAGCAGTATTATAAATTCTATATATTGATTATTGGTCATAGCTCATAGTCTATGCTAGATTATTTTCACATTACTTTCCTCACAAAAAAAAAATGTTAAATAAATTATTAAAATTTCCATTTTGCAGACAAGAACACCGTGGCCCAAAGATATTATCACTATAACCAAGAGGTGACATTCCCTTAGACAAATTTAAATGCAGTCAAGATTGAAGAGAAAGAACAAGTATTGAAAGGGAAGGAGTTATGATTTCAAGGGCTTTTCTTGAAAGCCCACTTATCTGACTCTAGGATGGTTCACTCTAATCCCATCTTTTAAAAAATAGTTTGTGCTTCTTGGTTGGTTGATGTGCATGTTACTCCCTTTCATTTTGCACATACCTGTCCTATAAATTTTGTTGGAGTAGTAATAGACAATGACAATCTTCATTATTTTTTCAATGATCCAACAAGTGTTTATTCATTTACAGTGTTCCAGGCATTATTCTAGGTACTGGGGTTAAGGCATAGGGAGAACAAAAAACAAAAGGTCATTCCTTGTCTTTATATAGCAATTTCTGTTGGTGAATGAAAAATACCCAAATATATATGTAAATAAATGATTTGTGATGGTAATTAATAAATGTTGTAATGGAAGTACTGTAATGAAAGGGCAGTATGATAGATAGTCATGTTCAGAAAACAAAACTGAATGGTCAAATAATCAGCTATATGGTCTAATTCTTTTTTGTCTCTACAGTCTAATCAATTCTGGCTTCTTTCAGTTTGCATTGCACATGATCTTACTGACACAGGAGAAAGCATATACCCTATTTTCCTTGCCTACGATGACCCTGCTTTTCTTCTAATCTTTGAGATGGCAGCTTAATCATTATTACCATAGAAAAATTTTGTTGACCTTAATGATCAAGCTAAATTCCTCTATTTCAGAAAAATTTGGCTTTCCTGACTCTAGTTGACATTTTTCTATGTGCATATTAGTTGCACATTTTCTTTACCTGACTGCAAGCTACAAGAGTGAAACAGTAATAACTTATCTTTTTTTGTGTACTGCCATATTCCTAGACCTTAAAAGAATGTATGAAACACAACAGTGACTCGATCAATTATGGGCCTGATGCTTGGGATACAAAACAATTAAAAAATAATTGAATAAATAACTTAAATAATTTAAACTGAATCCCAGACCTCAACAAAGTCATAGTCTAGTACAAATAATCAACATGTTCAACATAACTTAAATACCCTGCTGGAGTTATAGTTTTGATATTGACTATGTTTCCATGTAAAATCTGGATAAATAGTATTTTGTAGTATCTTTATATGTACACAGATATGCATACATACATGCTTCTTTATATGTATTATTACATGGTATTCATACCACTAATTTTGGAAATATTTATTATTATGATACCAGTTGACTAATGTAATCACACTGTAAGTTATTCTGATCTCTTTAGCTCATTAGGTACTTATTCCATTGGGGAAGGTGTATTAAGTAGCAATGGATCAACCCAATTAAATATACTTGACCTTACCCTTCAAATTTTTGTTAGTCATTAAATGTTCTTATAAACAGAAAACACAAATAACTTGTTCCTCTTTATCTTGAAGTGGACATGAAGGAGTATATCATCTTCATGCTGCAAAATATAAAACCTTAAAAAAATTAGAAATAATTGGTTTATACTTATGCAGAACATATAAAATACAGAGGCTACCAAATATAGACATAAGAAGCTGATCTTACTATAACCCACTCTTGTATCCTTTCCAATATTTAGCTGCTAGATTTTTCAAAGGTAGTATCTTAATGATGATATATTTAAATTAGTCTAAGCTGCTTTTTCTAGTTAAGATCAATATGTAATTCACACCAATGTACACACATATATACATGTATGTGTATGTGAGTGAGTATATATCTCAGAATGAATTTCATTTTGTGTATATGTGTAATATATAAATTTTATGTATAAGTTTTTTTTTTTCTGTGTGTGTGCGTGTATCAGAGCTCTGGTGGTGTAGTGGTTAAGGAATTTGGCTGCTACCCAAAAGGTCAGTGGTTCAAACCCACCAGTTGCTCTGTGTAAGAAAGATAGGGCAGTCTACTTCTGTAAAGATTTACAGCCTTTAAAACCCAATGGGGGTTGCTATGAATTGGAGCTTACTCGATGGTAATGAGTAGATATAGATGTATATATGCACATATATATTATAAAATCATGAGACAAATACTTATTATCTTTCAAGATTTCCATTTTCCAGTGTAGCCATCCAAATGTATCTCTGACTCATTATGATGGTAAATTGCCTTTCTTCAAATGTCCAACCAAAAATCAAGGAAGCTTATAAAAGACACTATTTGCTGGCATGCATGCCTAAAACTAGTCTAGAAATCTTATGCTTTTTTAAAATGAAAATCAGATAAATGCAGCATTTCATAAAGCTATATAATATTAGTAAGCATCCCTCAGAGAAATTTGGAGAGAATATTAAGTGACCTATCCAAGTGGACAGCAATTCAATGGCAGAACAATACCTAAAACTCATGCCTCTATAAACTTCTTGCCTTCTTCAATTTTACCAATATGAGGCTCTTCCACAACTATTTATTTTGTTCTACTGCTGAAATATCTGAGATATTTGGAAAAAAAAATATGTCCCACAGTTTAATATTATTACACTAATAAATTATGCCAATAATTGTGAGGATGGCACAGGCCCAAACAGTGTTTCATTCTGTTGTATATCAGTTACTCTTAGTCAGAACCAACTTGATGGCACTTAGAACAGGACTATTCACAGTTTTCAGGAGATTTTCATGTAGATATCTTGAATCCACACATGCACACATAAACACGCACACACACACACACACATAGAGCAATCGATATATATCCAGTCATATCAATTGATTTCATATATTTTTACTCAAAGATTTCTTTGTCCCATTAATGGCTGCATTGATATGAAATATTTCAAGTGTTAAGTTCCTTCAGATACTAAAAGTTAATTTTCAGCTTTTAAACAAATACTTTTAGACTCTTCTAACTAGATTTTTTTTTTCTTTTTTCCACTTTTGTGGGTTGATATCTTCAAGCAAACAAGGTGGCATAGTGTCGTAAACCTTTATCCTTTGATAAGTGATCATTCAAAATCTTCTTACCCTCTCTACTGATCTGAGAAGCCTATTTACAGTACTGAATTCAAGAGTGAGAAAGGATTAGTAGATTAGACTTTGTTGTGTTTTTCTCTTGGAAATGCAGTTGGAACCCTATTTGCCAGATGGTGGATAAGTTTAAGATCGTTGGTGACTCTAGATGTTTAGTTGATTTGATGCAATCATTTGAAAATGCATCTGAATTCACTCTCAGTCTCTGATTCAAGTTATAGTCACAATACAATTTGGGGAAAAGTGAATCATTTAACAATTACATAATATGCAGTCAGTTTTAATAATTCTATAAGCTTTCTGAGTTTTTTATTTTTCTAAAAAAAAAGTCACACTTTTATATGTACATGCATTACTTGTAATGCTAGAAAGGTAGAGGCCAAAGCTAGCACATATTTAGAATATTTAGAGCCATATATACATTATATGAAATAAATTAGCCAAAAAAAATCAACTCTATTGCAAATACCTTGAAAAAACTAATTGTAATATTTTGCTTTACGGTTTTGAGAATTTTCTGTTGTTGTTGTTGTTAAGTGCCGTCGAGTCGTTTCCGACTCATAGCGACCCCAGGCACAGCAGAATGAAACACTGCCTGATCTCGCGCCCACCCCACAATCCCTGCTATACTTGAGCCCATCATCGCAGCCACCATGTCAATCCATCTCATTGAAGGCCTCCCCCTCTTTCGTCGACCCTCCACCCTACCAAGCATGACATCCTTCTCCAGGGAATGGTCCCTTCTTACAACATGACCAAAACAGGTGAG
>NW_006922246.1:368057-382304 GCF_000298275.1 Orycteropus afer afer | reverse complement strand
ATTTTAAACCATGTAGTGTCCCCTTGCTCTGTTCGAATGATAGCCTCCTGGTCAAGGTACAGATTCCTCTTGAGTACAATCAAGTGCTCGGGAATTCCCATTCAACATTTTGCAACATGGCCTTCTCAGTAACGACACAGTGGCTGCAATGATGGGCTCAGGCATAGCAGTGATTGTTAGGATGGTGTAGGACCAGTGTTTCATTCTGCTGTGTGTGGGTTCACTATGAGTTGGTACTGACCATATGGCAACTAATAGAACCTAATATTGAAGAAATCATCCTATGTTCAATATATACATTTTGCCTGATTATTATAATAGTTACTGAATATTCAGTTAATTCATTTTTGTTGTTGTTGTTGTTGTTAGGATAAATATGTACATCACTGAAATGTCAATATCTAGAGTAAATTCACGGAAGTGAAATTGCTCAAGGGGAAGAATGCAGATACAAAAGTTTTTGATACACATTGCATCATTCCTTCTACAATGCTTTATATTAGTATGTGATTAAGTCTTGTGATATCTCATGATTATTTTAATTTGCATTGGTAAAATTATAAAATTGACAACTTTTTATACATTTAATCTATTCATTTATTCATTATTTCAACCAATAGATTTGAATTCTAATATATTATAAGCGATGCCTTAGATCATGTATATTCAGCCAGAAGCAGAAGAACCTTAGCCCTTGTCCTCATGGGACTTATACTGAAGAAAGAAAGAATAAAGAAAAATAATGGGGAAAACATGCAGTATGCTAATGATGGCTAATTGCAAAAGAGAAAAATGTAGCATGGAAGGAAAATGTTGGGATTGGATATAACTTGAAATTTTACATAGGAAGGCCAGAGAAGATAATATTTGATCAGAGACTTGAGGAGTCTAGTGTTTGATCTGGAATGCAATGATAGAATGACCAAAAGTCTTTAGATTTTGGTATGTTTGAAGACAGAAGCAATGAGATTTGTTGTCAAGGATGTAATGGAGGAGAACTCCAAGGTTTTTGGTTCAAGGACTGGAAGAATGGAGTCAACATTTCTTTAACAAGGAAAAAATTGGTAAGAGCAGATGCTTGGATTTGGTTTTATTGATTTCTAATGCCTATTAGACACAACTTTGGTCATGTTGTCAGAAAGGTCCAGTCCCTGGAAAAGGATATCATGCTTGGTAAAGTAGAGAGTTAGCAAAAAAGGGGAAGACCTTAGTGAGATGGATTGACACAGTGGTTGCAAAAATAGGCTCAAGCATAGCAAAGATTGTGAGAATGGTGTGGATTGGACAATGCATTCTTCTGTGTACATAAAGTCTCTATGAGTTGTAACTGTCTTGACAATATCTCACAACACCATTAGACATCAAATGGAAATGTTATCAAAGTAGGTAAGTGGATGAGTCTACAAGTCAGTGTTTTGGTTCTCTAGTACTGCTCTGGTAGTGTAGTGCCTAAGGCACTTGACTGCTAACCAGAAGGCTGGTGGTTCAAACCCACCAGCCACTCCTCAGAAGGAAGATGGGGCAATCTACTTCCATAGTGATACTGCCTCAGAAACCCAAGGAGGGGTCGCTATGAGTCAGGTCTGACTTGACGACACATAACAACAGCAACAGTACTACTCTAACAGAAATAGCACAAGTGAATGGCTTTAACAAACAGGGATTTATTCTCTTACAGTCTAAGAGGCTAGAAATCTGAGTTCAATGTCCTAGCTCTAGGGGTTGCGTGAAAGGCCCTTGACCTCAGGCTTCAGCTCTGACTATTACTCCCAGCCCACTGAAGCTGGAGGCTTCTCTTTACTCAGGCAGCTGCTGGCTGCTGAGGCTGACAAACCAAGATTGACAAATAAAATGGCACAGTTCCAAGATTATCAGCCAACCTGGGAGGCCACTAGTCAAGTCCAGTAACAGTCCTAAGATCAGCAGGAAACATGGCAGGCTGCTGAATGAAGACTTGGCTACATGCAGGGTCTAAAGCATGCCCAAAAGCTCAAGAACTTCCTCAAAGCTTCTTATACACCACATCCCTAAGGCAGCTACTCAACTGCTCCAGTAGATTCCACCATGGAGTTAATTACCAATCTCATTATGGGGAATAACTACATCCTGCTGCCCAGCTACTCAAAACCACGCTTAACTATTTGACATGCAGCTTAACTACCACAGTCAGTGAAGGATAGTGTAAATAAAACTATGAACCTGCATGAAGACATAAAGGGAATGAACATAGATCAGGAAGAAAAAAGGAGCAAAGACTGAGTCCTAGGATGCTCCCAACATTCAGAAGTTAGAGAAATACTGAAGGTGATTGCAGTTCAAACCCATCAGCCACTCCCCAGAAGGAAGACTGGGCAATCTACTTCCGTAGAGATAACATCTGGGAAACCCAAGAAGGCATCGCTATGAGTTGGAATCAACTCAATGGCAGTGAGTGTGTATGTGTGTGTAAGTGTGACTGAGAAATAGAACCAAAAAACCAAACCCACTGCCACTGATTCAATTCTGACTCACAGCAACTCTCATTGGGTTTCCAAGGTAGTAAATCTTTATGGAAGTAGATTGCCCTATCTTTCTTCCATGGAGAGGCTGGTGAGTTTGAACTTCTAACCTTCTAGTTAGCAGTTAAATACTTTAGGCACTGTGCTACCAGAGCTCTTTTGACTGAGAAATAGCAGGGTAAAATAGGGCAATCAGGAAAGTGTGGCCTTTTGAAAACCTAGTGAAGAGAGTATTTATGGAGGAGGACATACATGATTAACTGAGTCAAATGCTACCATTAGGTCAAGTAAGCTAAAAGTTAAGAATTTCTTGGAACTACTTATTTAACCAAGAGAGAAAAGATGGCATCTAGTATACAACTAAAACAAACAAACAAACAAACAAACAAACAAAAAAAAACTCACTGCCATTGAGTCTATTCCGACTCATGGCGACCCCTCCTTGGGCTTCCAAGGGGGTATCTCCATGGAAGTATATTGCCCACACTTACTTCCAAGGAGTGGCTGGTGAGTTTGAACCACCAGCCTTCTGGTTAGCCTTAGGCAAATGCCTTAGACACTATACCACCAGAGCTCAACTAAAGGGCATAAAATTCTTCAAGATGACTCAAATAATATCCACAAACTAAAAGGAAAGATTTTTCAGGCTGATAGATCCTCTTTACAGAGTCTGAAGAGGTGAAGGACATGACCTCCACTTTCCCCTGGGAGCTATGTCTGTATGTCTTAGCGACTGTTGGGTTGAGAGGTTGTGCAATGACTTAGAAGACATACATACTTACAAGACATGGCTGCAACATGTATTCATATGAGAAGTTGCTATTTGCTCTGATTTTTGACTAGGAGAACTAATAATCTTAGACAAGTTTAACCTAAATTTTCATATGGAAACATCTGTGTTATGTTAAAAAAAAAAAATTACTGTCAGTTCCTACTCATACTTATCCTTTACTACAGAGTAGAACTGCCCCTACAGAGTTTCTAAGGTTGTATGCTATACAGAAGCAGATTGCCTCATCTACCTCCTGGAGAGTGCCTGGTAGGTTTAAACTCTGCACCTTTCAGTTAGCAGCCAAGCACTTAAACACTGTGCAACCAAGTAAGGTGAATTTCAGCCACCAACACATATGAATGTCAATGTTTGCTAGGAATTATCAGATAGCGGTTTTACATTTTCTTCTCCACCTAGAACTGAAACTGATCCAGGCAAATATGCATATTGTTTGCTTCAGATATGCAGCTTTTTATCCAGTTTACCCATAGAATACGTATTATTTCCAAAAAAAAAAAAAAAAGGGAAAAACAAGCTGACTGCCATCAGGTAGATCCGAATTCAAAGCGACCCTTTAGAACCTAGTAGAACTTCCCTGATAAGATATTCAAGGCTGTAAATCTTTATAGAAGCAGATTGCCTAATCTTTCTCCCACAGAACTGGTGGGTTCAAACTGCCATATTTTGGTATTATTTAGACATCTTTTTATGTGCGGACCTCAAACAAACGTCCATCTTTGTAGGTCACCAAGTTTATTTCCAGTCTCTTCATAGGTAGCCCTTTAGGCTGTGATGTGTCTAGCACACAGAGAATTGTCTAATTCCCCCAGGCAAAACCTTATTTCAAGGCTCATTTATTTCTCTAGCTTTGAGTTTTGCCAAGTGTTTCTAACTTCAGAGAATTCCTTTGTTTTCTGTTATTAACAGCCTCTCTCTCTTTTTCTGCCTCCTCTCTCTTGCTATTGGGTAGTTTTCTCTATACATCTAACTGGCCAATCTCTGTGATTATTCTGTGTATTTGATAAAACTGCTACACTGAGACCATCTTTTGATTTTTTCTTTGTTGGCTGATGGGTTTAGTTTAATCTGAATGAGTAGTATGACTGATAAGGTCTTTGTTTTCTTTTGTTTTGAGGTGCTACAACTTGAGGACCTAAGCAAATTCCCCAGAGTTTTACAGAAATATCTGACAATTCACGAGTGTGCTAAACCTGTGGATTAGGTACCAGGATAATAATGAGAATTGTAAGATGGAAGATCTTGATTGATCTTGGGTTTTAGCATAAGTAGCAACAGTAGCCCTGAACCACCACGCAGTTTTATCCAAATTCTGTAAACTCAAGCTAGCTAGTAAAATAGGGAAGTCAGGAGAGTGTATTATTTTGGAAACCTAGTGAAGATAGTATTTTATGCATCCTATTTTTTTGCAACTGTAACTTTACTTCAATCATAGTCCCTCTAAATTAGATTCTACTACTAGGGTATTCTACCACCAGTCTGTCAGTTTTTCATATGGTGTCATTTGCATGTTTCTGTGAAGCTATGAACCAGACTGCTGGGCCAACATGGTGGACAGATTTTCAGTCACGCTTCCACACTAAGACAGACTAGGAAGAAAAACCTAGTGGGCTACTTTCCAATATTCACCTATGAAAACTTTACCAATCACAAGATAACTCTGTCTAATTCACTTTCTTTAGACATATCATCAGGAGGGATGTTGATATATATATTGTTGGTGGGGGAGGATATTAAGTTTTGTGCCAGTGAGGGTGAAGGATGGATTCAGACAAAAGTTGTAGCAATGGACTTAAACATTCCAGCAATCGTGAGGATGACACAGGACTGGGCAACATTTTGTTCTTTTGTACATATAGTTGCCATGATTAAGAATCAACTTGATGGCAACTATCTATCTATCTATCTATCTATCTATCTATCTAGTGGGGTTTTGCAGGATTGGGGGGAGTCAATTATCAATCAAGTAACATAATTACCAAGAGATATACACTTCATTTGCCTGGTCTAATTATCTGTCTCAAATCAATAGAGGAGGTCCTGCCTAATGCAGGTATATTAGATCCAATTCTACCAAAGTCACAGACAAGTAAAAAATTCATTGTACTACTAACAATTATTATTTTTGAGTAAGAAACCTCAACACTATGTTGTTGTTGTTGTTAGGTACCATTGGTAGGTTGCAACTCAAAAGACCCCATGGACAACAAGACACAGTATTGTCCTGTCCTTCACCATCTCACATGAGAACATTCTTGCAGCCACTGTGTCAACCCATCTCACTGAGGTTTCCTTTTGTTTCTACTTTAGTCAACATGAGTTTTAATTATAATCTTGTCATCCTCACTTCCATGGAGCATCCTCACTGTACGTCATCCAAGATAGATTTGTTAGCCCTTCTGCCAGACCATGCTATATCAACATCCTTCACAAGCACCACAACTCACATATATCAATTCGTCTTTGGTCTTCCCATCCACCTTTCACAAGCATACAAAGCTATTGAAAATACATGCCTTGGGGCAGGCACACCTTGGTCTTCAAAGTGACCACTTTGTTTAACACGTTAAAGAGACCTTTTGCAGAAGATTTTCCTGATGCAACATGTCATTTGCTTTCTTGACTGCTGCTTTCATGGATATTGATAGAAGCTCCAGGTAAAACAAAATTCTTGATTACTTCAATATTTTATCCATTTACCATGATATTTTTTATTGGTCCAGCTGTGCATATTTTTTTTTTTGTTTTTGTTGAAGTATATAATCCATACTGAAAGCTGAATGAAATCTTTGGTCTTCATCACTATGTACTTAAAATCTTCATTTCAGCAGCCAAGGTTGTGTCATCTCTATATTGCAGGTTGTTAATGAATCTTCCTTCAATCCTGATGCTGAGTTTTTTCATATAGTCTAGCTTCTCACATTATTTGCTCATCATAATTAAATAAGGATGGTGTAAACATACAACCATGACTCACATATTTCTTTATTTTAAGCCACACAGTATCCCCTTGTTCTGTTCAAATGACTACCTCTTGGTCTATGTACAAGTTCCACATGAGCACAATTGAGTGCTCTAGAATTCACATTCTTCACAGTGTTGTCCATAATTTGTTATGATCCACACAGTGAAATCTTTGCATAGTCAATAAAACACAAGTAAATGTCTTCCTGCTCTTCTCTGCTTTCAGCAAGATGCATCTGATATCAGCAATGATATCCTTGTTCCATGTCCTCTTGTGAATCTGAATTGAATATCTGGCAGTTTCCTGTTAATGTACTGAAACCATTTTTTTTAGTTACCTTCAGGAAAATTCTACTTGCATGTGACTTTAATGATATTGTTCGAAAATTTTTGCATTCTGTTGAATTGCCTTTCTTTGGAATGGACATAGATATGTATGTCTTCCATTCAGTTGTTCAGGTCTTTCAAATTTCCTGGCATAGATGAACAGTCATCTCCTGTGCTGCATCCATTTGTTGAAACATTTCACCTGGTATTCTGACAAATCCTGGAGGCTTGTTTTTTTACCAATGCATCCACTGCAATTGGATTTCTTCCTTCAATACTATTGAATCATATGCTACCTCCTGGGAAGGCTGAATGTCAATCAATTCTTTTGGGAACAGTGACTGTGTATTCCTTCTTCTACCTTCTTTTGATGCTTCTTGCATTGTTCAACATTTTTCACATTGTTGTTGTTGGTAAGTGCTGTCAAGTTGGCTCCAACTCATAGCAACCCTATGTATAACATAACAAAATACTGCATAGTCCTGCACCATCCTCACAATCCTTGGTATGCTTGAGCCCATCATTGCAGCCACTGTGTCAATCCGTATCATTGAGGGTCTTTCACTTTTTTGCTAACCTTCCACTTTACCAAGCATGATACCCTCTTCCAGGGAACTGGTCCCTTCTGACAACATGACTAAAGTATGTGAGATGAAGTCTGGCCATTCTAACTTCTAAGGAGCCTTATGATTGTATTTCTTCCAGGACAGGTATGTTCATTCTTCTGGCAGTACATAGTATTTTCAAGAGTCTTCACCAACACCACAATTCAAATACATCAATTCTTTAGTCTTCTTTATTCGCTGTCCAGCTTTCACATGCATAGGCCGTTAAAAAGACAGGAAAGGAAGAAAAGACTAACTTGCTCTGGAATGGAGAGTAGCTAAAATGAATGGAAGAAATCATGAAACAAAGAGCTGAATAGATATTTCAAAAACTGGCTCGAGAGGGTAAAGTATTGTAATGAACTGTGCAAAGACATTAAATTAGAAAATCAAAATGGAAGAACACACTTGGAATTTCTCAAGCTGAAATAACTAAAGAAAAAATTCAATCCTTAAGTCCCAATATTGAAAGTTTCTGTGAGCAAAATATTGAAAGATGCAGGAAGCATCAAAAGAAGATGAAAGGAATACAGTCCCTGTGCCAAAATGAATTGGTCAATGTTCAACCATTTCAGGAGGTAGCACATGTTCAAGACCTAATGTTACTGAAGGTAGAAGTCAAAGGTTCACTGAAGGCGTTGGCAAAAAACAAGGCTCTAGGAATTGACAGAATACCCACTGAGATGTTTCAACAAATGGATGCAGCACTGGATGTGGTCAATGTTTTATACTAAGGAATTTGGAAGACAGCTACCTGGCAACCAACTGGAAAAGATCCATGTTTATGCCCATTGCAAAGAAAGCTTATCCAACAAAACACAGAAATTATTAAACCATATCATTAATATAACAAGCAAGTAAAATTTTGCTAAAGATACTTCAAAAACAGTTGCAGCAGGCTTAAGGTGACAGGAATTGCCAGAAATTCAGGTCTAACTTGACAGGGCATATGGATATTATCATATCACTGACAGCATTGTATTTCAGGATATATCTTGAAATGTTGTTTTTCATGATGAGTGTGATGTTATTTATCTTTAATTTACCATTCCTGATACAATAAACCATGTTGTTGTTGTTGTTCTGTGCCACTGAGTCGGACCTGACTCATAGAGACCCCTCCTTGGGTTTCTGAGGCAGTATCACTATGGAAGTAGATTGCCTCATCTATGATTGTCCAATTCAACATGGCCAATATTAATCCACTTCAGCTGACTAATTCATAGGATATCCAACTTTAGGCATTCCATTTCATTTTTTACAACTTCCAATTTTCCTGTATTCATACTTTGTGCATTCCTTGTTCTCATTATTAATGGGTGTTTGTAGCTATTTCTTATCATTTTGAATTGTGCCACATCAGCCAATGAATGTCCCAAAAGGTTTACTTCTTTAAGGTTGACTCTACTTCAAGGATGCAGTTCTTCCCCAGTAGTATTTTGAGTATCTACCAAAGTGAGAGGCCCATGTTCTAGCACTATATAAGACAGTGCTCCACTGCTATACATAAAGCTTTCAATGGCAAATTGTAGACCACCTTCTTCCTAGTCTGTCTTAGTCTGGAAACTCTGCTAAAACATGACCATTATTGTTGACTAACTGGTATTTGAAATACCGGTAGCACAGCTTCTAGCATCACAGAAATATTCAAGCCACCACAATACAACAAACTATGTTCTATTGGATAAACTTTCTTTGCAATGGGCATTACATTATAAATATAATCAAACAAAACATGAAATTATTTTTAAAAATTGTTGACAGGATCCCAAAAGCTAATCCATAAATGTGGACTTTTATATATTTAGGTTATATCTGGCTACTTTATGAAAGCATCTCATTCCTATGCATTCTTTTCATTACTGTTTGTTGATAATGATACATTTTTATTTTTATAATAGTTAACACTTTAATTTTTGTTTCATGCCCAAGTCTTGTTAAAGACACATGCAGATAGAACCCATACTTTTTTTAAAAAAAATTTAAGGTTTTAGTAATTTGTCATTAAATACAGTGTTGGAAATTGGCTTAAGGTGACTACAATTATCATAATATACTACAATAATGAAGATGTTGACTACTAACAGGTGTGCCTTAAATCAATGTATTTTACATACACTATTTTACTTTGTATGTAAAATACATTCATTTAAGGCACAGCTGTTAATAGCCATTATCTTCATTATTGTAGTGTATTATGATAATTGTATTTTACATACACTATTTTACTTTAGGAGCTCTGGTAGCATAGTGCCTAAGGCACTTGACTGCTAACCAGAAGGTTGGCGGTTCAAACCTACCAGCCACTCCTCGGAAGGACGGTTGGGCAATCTACTTCTGTAGTGATACCACCTCAGAAACCCAAGGAGGGGTCGCTATGAGTCAGATCCGACTCGACGGCACATAACAACAACAACAGCATCTTACTTTATCTCCCTAACAAACCTGTGAAATAAACCTGAAACTACAAGTTTTGATGCCTAATCAAGTCACTCTGTTACTCAGTGGTAGAAGGGGAAATTGCAATTACCAGTTGATGATCCTGGAAGGAGTCCTGCAAAGATCATGATAATGGCACAGGGCTGGGCAGTGTTCTGTTCTGTTCTACATACTGTTACTCTGAGTCAGAGACAACTCGATGGCATCTAGCAACAACAGTTGATGATCCTAGTAAATATGCTCCTAATCTCATAATTTTAAAAAATGCAAAGATCATTAGAGAATCAAGTACTAAAGAGGAAATGTTAATAATTTAACATGCAGTAAAAGGTAAACTTATTTTTGTTTTAAAAAAGAGGAAGATTAATAGTTGAAATTTTCTTTCTACTTTACTATTTCTTCTTTCTGTGCCTCTCTCTTTCATCTTTGTCTCACTTATTTTACACTTCCACAAAATAGAGTTGTAAACCCTGGGGACACATGAAGTCTATAACCTTTGAGGCAAGTTTGTTGCCTTGTCTGAAGGCCGTTGGCTTTTACCCACATTTTGATTATGCTATATGGTCACTTAAAGTCCTGAGCTTGTTGTATTTTGTGTAAATGTTGTTCTAAGGTTCTGTCTACAAATAATCAAGTCTTACCCTCTTCTGTCACCATACTCATTCAATATTTGTGTGTGTATATGAGATAAAAATTATATTTCTTTGTATTCCACACTATTCCCTTTTGATAAAAGCAAGATAAAGAATAAAATCCAACCACCTTTCCCAAGAAATTAGTGGCCAATTGAAAGAAATAATTTGTATTTTATGTAACTTCCCTGATATAAATTCCTTTTACTGCCTGTTGCTTAGTTTTTAGAAAACAACATAGAATCATTTATAATGGAGCAGTAGACCAGTGACAGGTTGGCTTAAAGCCAAAGAAAACACATGCATTTTTCTTGGGTTCTACAACAGAAAAACTATGAAAACCAGTTTGTTTCCAAAAGCAAAAATAAAATAACCCAGGAAATATCACCGGTGGTGGAGGAGGTAAAATCAGAGACCATGAATTTAGGAGACGTACAGAACTGGGGTGAAATACAACTACACCAATACCAGTTACATCATTTTTCTGAACACTACTTAAAATTTGGTAAGCCTCTGATTAAGTGGTATATTTTATAATTAACCAGTGCACTTACTTGAAATAAATTTGCAAGACATAGACAATGTAGTGAAATTGTGAGGCCAGTGTAGTGAATATAAGAAAAGTTGAGGTTCCAGTGGTGGCAATGCCAGAGGCATGGCAAAGGTCTGGCTGCCTAGTAGTCCCATGCTACACTCCTGCCTCTGTTGAACTATATTGGTCCTCTTGGCTGTTGCTCAAGCTTGGTTCTCTAGCTTTCCTGCTGATTCTGTCTATGATTCACATGAAACCCTTCAATAATGTCCTCTCTGCTTAATTTCTGTTATTTGTAACTCCAAACCATGACTTGTGTAGAAATTGGAATGGTTTCTGAAATAGACCCTATGGGACACACTGCTCTTGGTTCCCTTACATAGCTAGGACTGAAGATATTGGACATCTAAATTCATATTTAGAGATAGCAATGTGTCATTCCATGGCATCCAGTACTGAAAGACCTGTTTCAACTGTTTTTGTGACTACCTGAGATAAAACATCCATTGAAAAAATATCTTTGGAAAAGTGAGTGGTAGCCACCATAAGCTAGTATAAAGGGCATAAGGAGAGTAAGATGTCCATTTTTACCACTTTGGACATAATATGAAAAAGAGTGAGAAGTTGGGATTCCTTAATTATCAGCTGAAGGAAAGAAAAGGTTGAATGTTAAAGACTTTATGTGTTAATGGAGTCTCTACAAAAGAAACATAACATTTTCTCTAAGAGGCTGTTGAATACAAAGAAAAATAACTTCCCAGCTTCATTTGATCTTTTATGTGGAAATTATGGTATTAAATAGGGAAACGTAGACCTTGGTCATTAGAAATAGTATGTATGGGAGGATTAAAGAGACTTCAATGTCCTGAAGCCCAAATCAGTATACCTCTTCTCTGAAGGAGCTGTCTTGAAAAAAAGAAGCCATTTCCCCTACTGCCTCTCCTTCTGCTAATTTCCTCTAGTTGGAAACTCCAGATTTCAGTGCTTATCAGAAGGAATGTTAAAATAAAAGTAGGAGAATTACTACAAATCCAGAACAGTAATGAATTTCAATCATTTGATAAAATTTCAGGATGGATTTCCCAGTGCTGGATTCATGAGGGAAATACAAAAGCAATCTCAGAGACAACCCAGGGTATCAATGTTTTTTACTGTGACAGACAGGACAAAAACTGTACTGTATGGGAAAAAAAAAAAAAAAAAAAGTCAGAATTAGCAGAACCCACAGCCCTGCAGCACCAACAGCAACAAGGGGTTATATTCTGAGCTTCTTGTCCTGCAGTGCTTTCTTGCCTCTGCTCGAGTATTCCTGAGTCTAGTGCCCCAGCCCTCCCACTGATTCTGTGAGCTACATAATAGCCTTCTAATATATTCCTTATTTATTTATTTATTTATTTTGCATAAGTTAACTAGTGTTTGTTACTATTCTCAGCATATGTTGTCACATAAATATATTTTAGCATTGTGAAAAATAATAAAATAAATTTATAATGGCTATTGAGATGTATTTTGAATTTGTTAGTTTGTAATTGAATACTATACAGTAGATCTTGTATAACATTAAGCAAAGAAAAAATAAATCTGTCTATAACCATTTTTAACCTTCTACTTCTGTTCAGTTATTATGAAATCAAGTCTAGGATTTATTCACACAATTATAATTTTGATTTTTGTAATGCTACTCAAAAGTTTTTCAATTCAGTGTTTATAGCTGCTCTGAGACATAAAATAGAAAACAATGTCTAACACTAGGCAATATATGTTAAGTTCCATATAGTACTTTAGAAGAGATGGTTAGTAATACGTGCAATCTTAATCTCCAAATTGTCAATTACAGGCTCCTGTAGCTACCTAAAGTTACTAGAATTATGATTGTAATTATAATTAAAATTATAAAACATCAATCTTTAACGTTCATTTAAAACTCTAATTTAGGTAGAAATTAAAATAATGTTTGACTACACTTTACTAGGAAGTTTGAATTCTTTAGGTTTTTTTTTTTGTTTGTTTGTTTGTTTTAAATTTTATTGTAGTTTGGGTGAAAATTTACAGAGAAAATTCATCTTCCATACAGCAGTTCTCATACACTTTGTCTCCTGATACTGACTGCATACTCCAACATGAATTAATTAGTTTAAAAAAAAAAAAAAAACCCTTAATGATTTGGTATGTAGATTAAAAATGCTTTTGAAAAATTAGATTTTAGTTAATATTATCAATCACCCCAATGATATTTCCAAAACAAACATTTTAATACCATCAATACCATGTTCATTATTGTTAACATTTTCTTTCAAATTCTAAAAAAATCTACCTCACAGAATATTGTCCATTCTACTCAAAACTTATCACATTATCTATGTATAGTATTTCCTTCACATTTATCACTATCTACAATTATCATATTTCATTGATTCTTTCATTTCTAAATGTAATACAGGAAGTAATTTTTATTAAAGCAAGGATTTTGTCAATTTAACTACTATAAACCCATCATCTAGAAGAATAATCAAAACATAACAGCTAATAGATGAACTCGAGATGAATTTTTAGTGGTGTCTTTGGTGTAATATATATATATTAATATATTAAATTAATTCTGAACTTATTTGTTATATCACTTTTAATAACTATTTTCTTTCTGAAACTCTATTTGCCAATATGCAAACAAAGATAAAAATATTTTCCCTGAAGGGCTAATAGAACTATAAAATTAGATAAAGTTTGAAAAAGACTGGCATGTAGAAGATACTCATAAAATGCTAATCACTGCCTTCTCCTTTTAAACTGTTGTATATGTTATTTCCATCAAATTAGTTATCAGCTTAACACTAATAATGAGTAGTATATAGGGTGTAATTAACACTTCAAAATTTCTGAGGTTAATGATATAATTTTTCTATGTTACTATATTCTATATATTTCATTTGATTGACATCCAATTAAGCATTTCACCATTAACTAACATACCCTTCCTCCTGTAAAATATATGAATTGAAAGCAACAGTAAATTAAATGGTCATAGTCAACACTCTAATACATCTTTGCATTTTTTTTTTTTTAATTTGGGTGAAAGTTTACAGAGCAGATTCACTTTCCATGCAGCAGGTCACCTACCCTTTGTCTCATGACATTGACTACAGTTTACCACCACAATGCAACAGTTCTCCTCCCACTTCCTCCCCATAGTTACCTCTTCCCTGTGTCCCGCCTTCCATATATTCCTGCCCCCTGAGCTGTCTCCCTGTGCATACACAGCCCTTCTAGTCTCCCATTAGAGTTCTCTCCAAGGAGTATATCTACCTAGTGTAAATGTTCACCTCATATGCCTGTCTTTTGTTTGGCTGGAAGTCACAGGAGTGGGTTCAATTCCAGACCTGAAGAGCAACCAGGGGCCATAGTCTCAGTGGTTACATCAGGCTCTATTAGACCAGCGAAGCTGATCCCTTTTTTTTTTTTT
>NW_006922246.1:365149-366767 GCF_000298275.1 Orycteropus afer afer | reverse complement strand
GTGTTTCTTCATATGTTTGTTGGCCACCTGAATATCCCCCTTGGTGAAGTGTCTATTCATGTCTTCTGCCCATTTTTTAATTGGATTATTTGCCTTTTTGTTAGTGAGGTGTTGGAGTTTTCTATAAATTCTAGAGATAAGTCCCTTGTCAGATATATCATTGCCTAGTATTTTTTTTCCCAGTCTGTAGGTTCTCTTTTGACTCTTTTGGAGAAGATTTTGGAAGCACATAAAAATTTAATTTTTAGAATGTCCCATTCATCTAGTTTCTCTTCTGCTGTTTGTGCATTTTGGGTTATGCTTGATAGTCCATTTATGCCATTATTAGTGCCCTAAATTTGCACCAAGTCTTTCCTTAAGGAACTTTATCGTTTCAGGTTTCACATTGAAGTCTTTGATCCATCTGGAGTTAGTTTTTGTATATGGTGTGAGGTACAGATCTTGTTTCATTTTTCTGCAAATGGATATCTAGTTTATGCCAGCACCATTTATTAAACAAATATTCTCTTCCCCATTTAAGGGATTTTGGCCCTTTGTCAAAGATCAGCTGACCATAGGTCGATGGACTTATTAGTGGGTTCTCAATTCTGTTCCATTGGTCTTTATGTCTGTCATTATACCAGTATCAGGCAGTTTTGACTACTGGGCTGTATAGTAAGTTTTAAGATCTGGGAGTGTGAGATATCTTTGTTCTTCTTCAATAATGCTTTGCTTATATGAGGTCTCTTTCCTTTCCATATAAAGCTAGTCACTAATTTTCCATATCCTAAAAGAACGTTAATGGTATGTGGATTGGGATTGCATTGAATGTATAGATTGTTTTGTGTAGAATTTACACTTTCACAATGTTCAATCTTCCTATCCACAAGCATGGCATATTGTTCCATTTATGTAGATTTATTATGGTTTCTTGAAGTAGTCTTTTACAGTTTTCTTTAGAGAGGTCTTTTGTGTCCCTGATAAGATTTATTCCCAAGTATCTTATTTTTTAGTAGCTATTGTAAATTGTATTAATTCCCTTAATTCTTTATCAGCAATATCTTTGCTAGTGTAGTTCAACTGATTTTTGGATGTTGATCTTGTATCCTGCCACGATGTTAAATCTATCAATTACTTCCAGTAGATTTTTTACTGAGTCTCTTGGGTTTTCTAGTTATAGGATCAATCATCAGCAATTAGGGATAGTTTGACTTCTTCCTTACCAATTTTGGATGCCTTTGATTTCCCTCTCTTGCCAAATTGCCCTGGCTAGGACTTCTAATATAATGTAGAATAGAAGTGGTGATAGAGGGCATCCTTGTCTGGTTCCCATTCACAAGGGGAATGGTTTCAGTCTCTCTCCATTGAGAATAATGTTGGCTGTTGGTTTTGCATAGATATCCTTTATTATGTTGAGAAATGTCCTTTCTACTCCTATTTCTGAGAGTTTTATCAGGAATGGGTGTTGGATTTTATCAAATGCCTTTTCCGCATTGATTGATATGATCATGTGGTTCTTTTCCTTTGTTTTATTTATGTGGTGGATGATGTTGATTGTTTTTCTAATGTTGAACCATCCTTGCATACCTAATCTGGAGTCCACTTGGTCATCATGAATTATTTTCTTGATATGTTGTTG
>NW_006922246.1:361853-363693 GCF_000298275.1 Orycteropus afer afer | reverse complement strand
TGAAAAATCTTTTTCCAACCTTTAATTTTTAGTTTATTTTTGTCTTTGTCTCTAAGGTGTGTCTTTTGTAGACAGCATGGTTATGGGTTATGTTTTCTTATCCAGTCTGCAACTCTCTGTCTCTTGAGTGGTGCATTTAATCCATTAACATTACGTTTAATTATTGACAATTATGAATTGGTTGCTGTCATTTTGTTATGTGTTTTTTCATGGTGTATTTGGTTTCTTTGGTCCATATAATTTTCTGTGCTGAGCTCATTATGTGTATGAATCTTGTTATCATTTCCTTTGTTGCTGTTGTTTAAGTATTTGGTAAATATTTGTGCTTGTCCTGTTGTTTATTGTGACATGAAGTTTAATCATTTTTTTTTTTGAGTTTATCCTGTGATTTATCACTTTCTCCCCAAGTTTAGAACAGTCCATTCTATTTTGCAACACTCTTAACTTTCTTACCACTTAGATGCCTTCTTTGCTCATTGATGTCTCTGTTTCCCTGTTTACACTCTTGTAAACTTATTTTACTTTGGATGCATCAATAGCTCTGTTGGTTTCTGGGTTATGTCATCTTGTCTATTAATGGTTGGTTGTTGTTTGCTATTATTGGTTCTGTTCAAGGTACTCCCTTACTATCTCTTGTGCAGTTGGTCTGGTTTTAACAAATTTCCTTAATTTCTGCTTATCTAGAAATGTCCTAATTTCACCATCACAAATTTGAGGGACAATTTTGCTGGTATATAATTCTTGGTTGGAAATATTTCTCTTTCAGGGTTTTATACATACCATTCCGTTGCCTTCTCACCTGCATGGTTTCTGCTGAGAAATCAGAGCTTAATCGTGTGGGTTGTCCTTTGTAAGTAACTTTTTTGTTTTTCCTCTGCTGCTTTCAGGAATCTTTCTTTGACTTTTGTTTTGGAGAATTTCATGATGATATGTCTTGGTGATTTTCTTTTGTGGTCTATTCTGTTTGGGGTTCTTTGGGTTTCCTGAATGGATATATTCTCATCTTTCAGCATAACAGGGAAGTTCTCTTCCAATAAATTTTGTACAATTTTTTCAGTGGTTTTCTTTTTCTCTTCCTATTCTGGAATTCTGACACATAGGTTATTCCTTTTGATGGTATCCCACATGAACCTTAGGCTTTCTTCATTTTGTTTTGTTCTTTTCTCTGATTGATCTCTTTCCAAAGAAGTATTCAGATATTTGTCTTCAATCTCATTAATTCTGTCTTCCATTGTATCAATTCTACTCCTGTGCCCTTTCAATGTGTTATATATTACTGAAAATGTAGTATTAATCTTCTGGGTTTCTATCTGTAGATTTTGAATCATTTCTCATTTTTTATTTATTTTGTCATTTTGTTCTTGTATTTTTTTCCAAAATTTTTCTAGGGTTTTGTCTGTGTTTTCCTTATTTTTGTCAGTGTTTTCGTTGATTTATCTCTCAATCCTTTGAAGATACCTAAATATAATTCTTTTGAATTCCTTATTAGGGAGTTCCAATGCTGTTTCTTTCTCAGGGATATGTTCTTGGTCTGTATCCTGCTCCCTTGTTTCTATCACTTTATGTTGCTTCTTTGTGTGTATTTTGATGGTCTGCTGTCCCTGAGATATTGTGACATTGTTGCATTTAGAGCTCTTTAACTGTTCATGGAGAGCACTAAGGGTGATTCAGGCTCTACTTTGTGGTCATTTTTCATTGAACAGTTGGTGGAGAAGGAAGTGGTGGTTCTCATTCAGTAAGTGGAGCCGCAGGAGGTACAGGTGTGATTGCACTGTATAGACATGGTTGCTTTCTCCCACTCAGTCAGACAAAAATAACAATTGAAAAACCATCAAAAAAA
>NW_006922246.1:359135-361273 GCF_000298275.1 Orycteropus afer afer | reverse complement strand
TGGTATCTAGCAGAACATCACTCTAAATATCCAAAATGGTTGAACCACTTGTAAACATTCAAAATGGCTGTGACCTCTGGACAGGCAAAAGTCCACAGCTCAGCTGCCTTCCTCTTCGCTGCTTCCCCTTTTATTCACCTGCCAGCAGTGCAGTCCCTGGCTAGTAGAGCCTATTTTTAGGTTATTTCTTAGGCCCTAAAACCACTTGGCAATATCCAAGCTGTGCCATCAGGATCACTGCCAGGCCACAACTCTGTATGTCTCCTTTTTTGGTGTTTTCATGAAAATTCTACTATCTTCTATATCCTATTTTTTATAGCCTTCCCTTCAAAGCTCAGGGCTCCAGGATTATGCTCTATATCTGTGTTAATTAGTTCCCCCTTTTCTTTGTTGAAGAGGGTCTGTGCAGTCTTTCTGCCTATTCCACCATCTTACCAGAACTGCATTTTCTTTTGACAATTCTGTTTTTTGTGCTTACCAAAAGTCAGTTGTTTCTGTTTTGCTTTTAGTTGCGTTTTTTGTTTTTTCTTAGAATTATGTGAGTTAAATATTAAGCAAACTAATAAAGCAACATCAATGAAATATACCTACAAAAATTATGACTGTTTCAACGAAATCTAAACTAATAAGTTTGAGCATTCTAATTAAAAGTAAGTTGCTATAAACAATCCACGATACAACATTTTGTCTCTATTTCCCTCCTAGAAAAACCAAAGAATAAGGAGATCCAGGAATGGAAGAATGAAATAGTTAGCAAGTCTAACTGCCTCTGTGAACTATTACCTCCCTTACCACAAAACCAGAAGAAATGAATGATGCCTGGCTACCATTACAGATTTTTGTTTTGTTTTGTTTTGTTTTACCTAGGACCCAGTAGATATATCTTGATAAAATGGGGGAAAATTTTGGAAAGAAATTTTAAATTCTTGTTGGAAACTGGATTTCCTTGACACATTGAAACTGGAGGAACCCACAAATCTGTTCCCTGGAAACAACTTTTAACCTTTAATTGAAACTCTCCCAGAGATCATCTTTAAATTAAACAGCCCTCTAGCTCAGTAAGCAAAGAATATTACACTTTTTAAAGAATTAAATATATGAGATCAAAATGACAACAATAATTCCAAAGCACAGATGAGAACTTTAAAAGTAGTGAATCAAAATTAATGGTGGTGAAGCAATACAGATAGAGATAATAAGAATGTCGATATAATGTAAAGTATGTAACCGTTGTCAATGAATTGTACAGGCAAAAATTGTGATGGCTTGTATGTTCTGTTGTGTTTATTTTAACCAAAGGCTTCAAAATAACTTACAAAAGTAAGTTGCTAAAAAATTATGCTGCCAAATTTGTTGTAGTTAAGACAACAAACCATCACCTGTCTGTCAGTTTGTCTTAGTGTGATAGCTTACGTCTTCTTGTGATGATGACAACTATGCCATCAGTATTTCAAATATCAGCAGGGTAACCCACATTGACAGATTTCAATGGAGCTTCCAGTCTAAGTCAGAGTAGCAAGAAAGATCTGAAATTTTACTTTGATAACTTAGCCAATGAAAACATTATGGATTAAAATAGAACATTTTCCAACTCACTTACTTTGGGCATGTAATAAGTAGGGCCTATTTTCTAGAAGACATCATGTTTAGTGAAATACATGGTCAATGAGGGCAAGGGAGATGTTTGATGGAATTAGCACAATAGCTGAAACAATAGACTCAAATTTACTGGCAATTTTGTGGATGGCACAGATGATTACAAATATGGCAATATTTTGTAAGGTCATGAGTCAGGGTTGACTTGATTGCAGGTAAGAACAAGACAACAAAAAAGTATTCAGCAAAACATTTCAAAAGGATTATGCATATGAGTTCCTTCTCAAGTGTTCTTAGGTCTCATAATACATTGAAGAAACTAAATTTTCTAATTTTATATCATGTATGGTGCATGTACTTCATGCAACAAAGATACGAATCATAAAACTCAATCAGCAAACAAAGAAATACATGGGATTTACAAAAATTAATGGTCATTAACATACTACACAAAACATTATTCTACCTCCTTCTTTGGTGAGTAGCGACTGGTATCTTAAAGGCTTGCAAGCAGCCATCTAGATGCAATGATGGGTCTCTCC
>NW_006922246.1:356134-358418 GCF_000298275.1 Orycteropus afer afer | reverse complement strand
TTTTTTTTTTTTTTAATGTCCAACAAACTTCCAATCTCAATCGTGTCTAATAACAGGGCTTCTTGTAAATGCTCCACAGTATGATAGCAGAACAATCCCTAGGACCTCTCATCCCAATTACAGGACAGAGTGAGTTATGTTGTTTAGATATAAGAGTTTTACAAGTTTTGAAATAATGTTTTGAAAAGACACTTTGAACTCAAATAGAACTGACAACGACTCAAAGTTTTTAAGGAGTCAAGATTCTGAACTTCTCTGAGTTTCATGTTTCTTCAGCTGTTAAGATGCTGATAGTAACAATCTTAACACTTACTGTGAAACTTAAAAGAAATAGTATTTGTGATGCCGATTAACAGTGCCAGCCATATAATAAGAGATCCTTGGTAAATTTTGTTTTGTTCAAATTGACCTGTGTGTTTAGTTTAAGCAAGCAGTAACTTAATTGGATGTGATTTTACAGTCTTCTCCATTTAAACAATTACTAGCAGCTTAGTGTTTTACTTAAAGTAAAACACTTCTTAAAGTTCCATGTCAGAAATGAGACAGAGTATATGCCCAAAACTGGTCTTCCCTTCCTTCTTTTTTAGGGGATATTTATATTTACATAATCTATATTAAATATCAAATAACAATGTTCCATATTTGTTTATAGCAAATGCTTTTAAACTATAACTCTGAACAAACCTCACAAAAATTGCTTAAATATTTTGAAGTAAAATACAATTTTCTTGAATCTTATTTATGTCCTCTTGACAACTCGTTACTTTCAAATTCCAGTAAATATATTTCTTCCTTTCTGAGACTGAGGTGTTTATTTAGCAACACTATAGGAAAGAGAAGATCTGTGATTTTCCTCTTATTTTGCTGGTAATTATAAACAAGAGGTAGTCACAGCTCAACTACTTCTTTGGGGTGCACACTTGCTTTGGGGAGGAAGTTTACTCAGAAGAAAAAAGCTAAGCTATTTTCTATGGAGTAAGAAAATGCCACCTAGTACAAAGCTAAAAGACTTTCAATTAAACCAAGTAATTAGATTTTGGAATGTATCCAGTGAACTTCCACTGAATAATCTAAACCATGAGACTCATGAACTTCCAAAAAGTTGTGTAAAAAATAAAATAAAATAAGAACAGAAAATATCTAGTGACTCTACCTATGAAAAATGTGTTCCAGGTACCAAAGACAGAGAAATATGTTTTCCAAATTTCTTATAATATCCCTTATTGAACCTTATAATGGAAATACACTTACAAAAGCAACAGAATTGAATAGTCATATGCATTAATAAACATAATTACCTTTGTTAAATAGCATGGCCTTTATTCACTCCCTATGGTGGAGCACAAGTTCCAACAAGATTCTGTGGTAAGCTTTTGAATAGTATTTTTGCAATCGTTGTTGTTAGGTTCCATCGGGTCAGCTCCAACTCATAATGACCATATGTAGAACATAACAAAATACTGCCCAGTCCTGTACCAAACTTGCAATCTTTCCTATACCTGAGCCCATCAATCCAGCCACTGTGTCAATCCATCTTATTGAGGGCCTTCCCTTTTTTTGTTGAAACCCCATTTTACCAAACATAATATCTTTCTCCAGGGAATGGTCCCTTCTGACATGACCAAAGTAGGTGAGATGAAGTCTGGCCATTCTTGCTTCCAAGGAGCATTCTGGCTGCAGTTCTTAGAGGAAAGATTTGTTAGTTCTTCTGGCAGCCCATGGTACTTTCAGTATTCTTTACAACATCACAACTCAAAAGCATCAGCTCTTCTTGGGTCTTCCTTATTCACTGTTCAGCATTCACATGCGTATGAGGCAATTGAGAACACCATAGATTGGGTTAGGTGCACCTCAGTCTTCAAAGAGACACCTCTTCAGAACGTCAAAGAGATCTTTTGCAGATTTGTTCAGTGCAATTCATCGTATGATTTCTTGATTGCTTTTTCTGTTGGTATTGATTATGGAACCAAGGAATATGAAATCTTTGACAACTTCAATCTTTTCTCCATCTGTCGTGATGCTCTTTATTGGTTCATTTGTGACGATTTTTGTTTTCTTTATGTTGAGGTGTAATCCATACTGCGGATTGTAATCTTTAATCTTTATCAGTATGTGCTTCAAGTCATCTTCACTTTCAGCAAGGTTGTGTCATCTGCATATCACAGGTTGTTCATGAGTCTTCCTCAAATCCTGATGCTACGTTTTTCTTGATAAGTTTGGCTGATTGGATTATTTGTTCAGCATATAGATTGAATAAGTATGGTGAAAGGATACAACCTTGACA
>NW_006922246.1:354671-355324 GCF_000298275.1 Orycteropus afer afer | reverse complement strand
GTTGGAGGCTCGGCCACCAGTGTTTCAAATGCCAGCAGGGTTACCTATGGTGGACAGTTTTCAGGGGAGCCTTGAAACTAAGGCAGACTCAAAAGGAGGAGGAGGCCATTGCCTTTTCAAAGAATTGGCTGGTGAAAACTTTATGAATAGCAGTGATACACTGTGATATAGTGCCAGAAGATGAGCCCCTCAGGTCTAAAGGCACTCAAAATACAACTGGGGAAGAACTGCCTCCTCAGAGTAGAGATGACCTTAATGGTGTGCATAGAGTAAAGCTTTCAGGACCTCCATTGGCTGATGTGGCATATCTCAAGTGGAGAAGAAACAACTACAAACATTAATTAATAATCAGAACATGGAATTACGAAGTATGAATCTAGGAAAATTAGAAGTTGTCAAAAACAAAATGGTATGATATCCTATGCATTACTAAGCTGAAATGGACAGGTTTTGGCAGTTTTGAATCAGAAAGCCACATGATCCACTATGCCAGGAAAGACAAATTGAAGAAGAATGGCATGGCATTCATCATCACAAAGAATGCATCAAGATCTATTCTGAAGTACAATGCTGTCAGTGATAGGATAATATACATACACCTTCAAGGAAGACCAGTTAATACTACTATTTTTCAAATTTACACACCACCTACC
>NW_006922246.1:309204-353371 GCF_000298275.1 Orycteropus afer afer | reverse complement strand
GTGGAAATAATCAAACAATGTAATTGATATCGCACACAAGTAAAATCTTACTAAAGATAATTCAAAAACAGTTGCAGCAGTATATAGACAGAGAACTTCCAGAAATGCAAGCTGGATTCAGAAAGTGATGTGGTGGGAGGATTATCATAGTTAATGTCAGATATATCTTGGCTCAAAGCAAAGAATACCAGAAAGATGTTTACTTGTGTTTTATTGACTATGCAAAGGCATTCTACTGTGTGGATCATAACAAATTGTGGATAACATTGAGAAGAATAGGAATTCCAAAATACTTTTCTGTCCTCATGAGAAACTTGTACATAAATGAGGAGGCTGTCATTTGAACAGAACAAGGGGACACTCCATGGTTTAAATTCAAGAAGGTAGTGTATCAGGGTTGTATCCTTTCACCATACTTATTCAATCTGCATGCTGAGCAAATAATCTGAGAAGCTGGACTACATGAAGAAGAACACAGCATCAGGATTGGTGGCAGGCTCATTAACAACCTGAGACATGCCAATGGCACATCTTTTCTAGCTGAAAGTGAGGATGAATTGGAACACTTACTGATGAAAGTTAAAGACTGCAGTCTATAGTATGGATTATACCTCAATATAAAGAAAACAAAAATCCTCACAACTGGACCAATAGGTAGCATAACAATAGATGGAGAAAAGACTGAAGTTGCCAAAGACTTCATATTGCTTGGTTCTATGATCAATGCCAATGGAAGCAGCAGTCAAGACATCAAAATACATATTGCATTGGGCAAATCTGTTGCAAAAGACCTCTTTCAAGTGCTGAAGAACAAAGATATCTCCTTGAAGATTTAGATGGGCCTGAACCAAGACATGGTATTTTCCCTCACCTCATATGCATGTGAGATCTGGACAATAAATAAGAATGGGCAAAGAAGAGTCTATGCTTTTGAGGTGTGGTGTTGCCAAAGAATGCTAAAAGAACCATGGGCTGCTAAAAGAACTAACAAATCTGTTCTGGAAGAAGTGCAGCCAGAATGCTTCTTGGAAGTGAGAATGGCTAGACTTCATCTCACCTACTTTGGTCATGTTGTCAGAAAGGACCGTTCTGTGGAGAAGGATGTCATGTTTGGTAAAGTGGAAGGTCAATGAAAGAGGGGAAGACCCTCAACAAGATGGACTGACACCATACTTATTCAATGGGTATGTGGGTGCAGTGGTGATCTTGGTGAGAGTAGGGATTGTGAGGCTGACACAGGACTGGGCAATATTTCATTCTGCTGTACATGGGGTCACTATGAGTCAGAGATGACTTGAAGGTACCTAGCAACAACTACAACAACAACAAATATGGATTTTTTTCCCAGCAGTTGGCCAGGTAGCTGTCTTCCAAATTTCTTGGAATAGACAAGTAAGTACCTCCAGTGAAGAATCCATTTGTTGAAACATCTCAATGGGTATCCCGTCAATTCCTGGATCCTTGTTTTGTGCCAATTTCTTCAGTGCAGCTTTGACTTCTTCCTTCAATACCATTGGTTCTTGATCATATGCCACCTCATGAAAAGGATGAACATTGACCAATTCTTTTTGGTACAGTGACCCTGTGTATTCCTTCCATCTTCTTTTGATGTTTCCTGCATTATGCAATATTTTGCATAGAATCTTTCAGTTTGGCAACTAGAGGCTTGAATGTTTTCTTCAGTTCTTTCAGCTTGAGAAATGCTGAGTGTGTTCTTCCATTTTGGGAAGTCCATGTGTATAGCTGCCATTTATGTTGTTGGAAAAAAGGTGTTTGAAATGAATAAGTCATTATTCTTGAACAATTCTATCATGTGATCTCCAGCATCATTTCTATCACCAATGCCATATTTTCCCAACTACTGGTGATCCATCTTTGTTTCCAACTTTTGCATTCCAACCCAGAAGAAATAATCAACATAACTTAATTGTATGTTTGGTCAATTTCAGACTGCAAAAGTTGTAAAAATCTTCAATTTCCTTGTCTTTGCCTTTGATGGTTGGTGCATAAATTTGAATAATAGTAGTATTAACTGGTCTTCTTTGCAGGTGTATGGATACTATCCTATCATTGACAGCATTGTACTTCAAGATAGATCTTGAAAGATTTTTTGTGATGATAAATGCCACACCATTCCTCTTCAGTTTTTTTTATTCTCTGCACAGTAGATCATATCATTGTCTGATTCAAAATAGCCAAGACCAGTCCTTTTTAGCTCACTAATGCCTAGTATAACAATCTTTATGCTTTCCATTTCATGTCTGATAACTTCCAATTTTCCTCAATTAATACTTCATACATTCCATGTTCTAATTATTAATGGATGTTTACAGGTGTTTCTTCCCATTTTGAGTCATGCCCCAGCAGCAAGTGTAGATCCCGAAAGCTTTACTCTATCCATATCATTAAAGTCAGCTCTACTCTGAAGAGTGCCTTCCAACCTGAGGGGCTCTTCTTCCAGCACTATATTGGACAAAGTTTCAGGGAAATTCATAAAATTTTCCAGTACTCAGTCAGATGGTGTTTCACTGCTATTCATAAGATTTTTACTGGCCAGTTCTTTGAGAAGTACATGGTCCCTTCCTTCTTCCAAATCTGTTTTATTCTGGAAGCTCTGCTGTAACCTGTCCACCATGGATGACCCTGCTGGTATTTGAAATACTGGTGGCATAGCCTGCAGCCTCACAATCACATGTAAGCCACCACAGTAGGACAAAGTGACAGACGAGTGTTTGTGCTTGCAATTACAAAAACAAAATCAGTCATCAGTTTTTGGTATTAGATTAGATGATAAGAACATATTGTGCTTTTTATATTTTTGCTAAATAATATTTATTTAAGATTTCTGGGTTATTTCACCATCATAAAACCTATAAAAGGAGCTCTGGTGGTGCAGTGCCTAAGGCATTTGACTCCTAATCAGAAGATGGGCAGTTCAAAACCTATAAGAAGTAAAAGAGCTACCATCTCATTTAATTTATGAGTTAAAATAAGAGCTACTGAAAAAAAAAAAAAATCTTTCCTTTAAACTTAATTCAATGCTAGAAATGTCTTACCTCTTTATTTTCATGCTTTTACCTGCACTTTGCTATATCTTTCCACATTTCTTTTTGTCATGTTTTAGAAGAGAATATAACAGAGGCAAATCAACCCCTCTGCTCCATCTGTCTAGTATTGTGCAGCTTTATGTAATCAAAGTGAATTAATACTGGCAATGATGAAAATTGTTCAACTAAATAAACCACATTTGTTGTTACAGCCAAATAGTCCTGCTATCATAGGATGTAAGTGCCACCTGTGTGTGTAAGAGGGTGGAAGAGACAATTCAAATAAAAAAAAAAAAATACTTCCTAATCAAGCAAGATAGCTCATCCAACACGCCATGCTTATGAATAATGCACTATAGAGGATATAGACAATTTCAGGTTATCCCACCACCAAAAAATTACTGTACCCAAAGATGCCCTGTTATATTTCTATGTTTTCTGTATGTTCTAAAAATATGTCATAGCCAGAACTGTATATATAGAGTGCCAGTGTTAAATAAGGGGCTCTGGTGGTGTAATGCCAAGGCATTTGACTGCTCACCAGAAGGCTGGTGGTTCAAACCCATCAGCCACTCCTAGAAAGGACGATTGGCCAATCTACTTCTGTAGATACTGCCCCAGAAACCCAAAGAGGGGTCACTATGAGTCAGATCTGACTGAATGGCAGTGTGTTTGGTTTTTTTGGTTTGGAGTGTTAAATGATCTTTAAATTTTCACAGAATTTTACCAAATCAATGGGAAGGCAGAGAGCTGAGGACATTATGCATCATTTGAATAGTGCTGTGAAACATGCTTTTATACCCTAATGTCCCCCAAAAAAATCAGGTAGAATAAGAAGGAAAATATAAAAAATTCTAACCACTCACTTTATGGTATTTTGTTATGGCATCTGTAGGAAATGAAGGCAATTCTACATACTCTAAATGAACTCTAGAATTGAAACTGTTCTTCTGCATTGTTCGTTTTATTTCTCCTGGTGATTGCTTATTGTTCTTCCTTGATTCTCTTCTCCAAATCTATCAGTTGATCTACACACATTTATTCAAATTGATAGTGTGTAAAGGCCATGGAGGGGGACGAAGACATGTTAAAGAAGACCAATAGATATGTAAAGGAGCCAATCGTCATTCTTCCTTTCTTTATTAACAAAGCCTGATTTTATTCAGGGTGTGAATGGATCCAATTAAAAGTTTATTATTTCCTAGCTCTCCCTGGTAGCTATAATTGTTTGTGCAACATAGTTTTGTCCAACTGGATATAAGTGGGAATAACTATTTATTTAAGGGAAAAAAAAAAAAAAAACTCTAACGAGAACTAACTAAGGCAGTGCATACTCTTTTACCTTCTGCCCTACTGTTTTTTCTTGCCCAGAACATGGCTGGGATAATGAAACAGGAGCACCTTACTATCACATAAACATGAAGTAATATTTATAAGCTAACAAAGGCTAATTGAAGAGTCAGGATCACTGATGGCATTGTAGTCCACCTTTCTAGTCTCATTATGTGAGATCCAACAAACAATAACCAGCAGAAAGCAATTGCTACAACTGAAAAATATTCTTATCAATATCTTGGTAAGAAGTAATGGGAGCAAAATAGTTGAGGGTTTTACATAGACATTTGTATTCTAAAGAACTATCAGTCTTGTTGAGATGTCAGACATAAATAAATAATCATACTTTTGAAAGATAAGTACTGTAATATTTATGCATCTGTGGTGTTACAAGGTCACTAACTTGACTTTGTTGTGCCCAGCCTTTCCTGACGGACTAGTGTCCTTACGCAAAGGACGTATCTAGTCCAGCCGGCTCCAGTTCCTGAAACTCTCCTACTGTCGTGGCAACTTCACTCGATCCGAATCCTCCTTTCCCGACCAATGCACCAAATGTTGTGCCCAGGTTAAGAAGGAGTTCCTTGGCGAGAGAAATATGCCAACACACGACAATGCAAAAGCAATAGGAGGGTTTATTAGCTAACTTAAGTTAGGGTCTTTTGCTTAAGCCACTGACCTGGTAAGGGCAAAGACCCTAACTTAAGTTAGCTAATAAACCCTCCTATTGCTTTTGCATTGTCGTGTGTTGGCATATTTCTCTCGCCGAGGAACTCCTTCTTAACCTGGGCACAACAACTTGAATGAGTGTTTCATATAGGGTGTAACATATGAGCAATGACTTGAAGATGAGAGAAAGTTTTCCAAGCCATCTTAGATGTGGAAATGATTGTTGTTGTTGTTGTTGTTGTTGTGTGCCATCGAGTCAGCCCTGACTCATAGCGACCCCTCCTTGGGTTTCCGAGGCAGTATCACTACGGAAGTAGGATTGCCCAACCTTCCTTCCGAGGAGTGGCTGGTGGGTTTGAACCGCCAGCCTTCTGGTTAGCAGTCAAGTGCTTTAGCCACTATGCTACCAGAGCTCCTATGATGGTTGGCAAAAAAATCCAGGCAGATCAGTTTGAGAAATAGCTTCAGATGTTTTTCTGCAATTAAAGTCTTCTGTGTACATTATAAAATTCTGAGTAGATAGATTGAGACAACTGTTGAAGGACAGTGCACTGCAGGCGAAGAAGTTTGGGCTTCATCCCAGAGGCAGGGTTTGCAAAAAGGCAGCTTGCAGTAGAATCCCCATTGTATGTGGCAAGTACAAAGTTTTAGGAATTTCAAATTTGAATGAATTTAGGTACAGTGTAGGAGCACTTGGGTAGAAATGCTAACCAAAATGTTAGGAGCTCAAATAGACCCAGAGGTACCTTGGAAAGGTAAGGTATTTCTGAAAATTCACCTATTAAAAAATCCTTGTGGAGCAGAGGTTTACTGTGGCACACATATGGTTACTGCAAGTTGGGTTTGACTCTACAGCAACCAATTTTGTTTGTTTGTTTTGATATTATATAAAACTAACCAAACTCACTGTCATCAAATTGATTCTGACTCATAGCCACCCCCATTGTACTTTTAAAGCGATTAATCTTTACGGAAGTAGATTGCCTGTCTTTCTTCCAAGGAGTGGCTGGTGCGCTTAAACTGCTTGTTAACAGTCAAATGCCTTAGGAACTTCAACACAGATATAAAATCTTTGCAATGTAGAGCTGATAGCAATGAACAGCAGAGATGTGTATGGATAAGTCAAAAGCAGAGAATTCAAATGAGAAAAAGCTTAATGTCATAGAAGCAGAAGGAAAAAAAATCACATGTGCCAGGAGAAGAGAGAAGTTAAATATCTCTAACAAACTCCAGCAAGAATGAGGGAGTATGGAAAATGGCCCTTTAAGATTATGGAGAGGAAAGCCGAATAGCCAGGGGAAAGGTTTCTATTCAATAAGTATCTGACCAATTGAATTTTACAGATAAAACTCTTAAGAAATATGACTCTCCAATTTCTTAAAATCCTTAGTATATTCACATGCTAGTCAAAATGCTTGTCAAGTACCTGAGTAACACTTCAATGATAAGCATGAAATGAGTATTTACCAAGTACAGACATAACTTCTTAAATTTTAAGAAGATCTAATATTTTATTTCTGCCTAATAAACTATATAGCATCCCCAAATCAAAGTGTGGAGACATTCTTTAATGATAAATTATTATCTAAAAAAAGACTGGATGACTGAAAAACAGAAAAATTAAGCATGTAAGAATAACAGAAAATGCCCAATTTACAAGCTACTATTAATAACTTATCAAGTTATACCAAATTATATTATTTAACCCAAGTATTTTTAGCATCTTCAGTAATAAATGTAATGTATAAAATGTACAAATAGAAAACCATAATGTATCCTGTGAGCATTTTTACCAGTGTGTTAATGACCTGCTTGAGTTAGCACCTTGGGCTTTGCCTCCAGCCCTTAAAATACAGTCAATTATTACCTTCTCAAATCTATACCAGCATGTTTTAACTAGACTAAATATACTCTAAGGAGGGATAAATATTATACTACTTCATTTTCATTCTCAGCTTCTAAAATCACAGCCTTTATTCATAATTCAATTGTAGTTTTGAGTATGCTATAATGTACCTTTAAGTGAAAATCATGTACTTGTGACAGTGTTTAAGTTTCTAGACTCATAAACATTAGAAATATCAGAATTTGAAGTAGATTTAAAATAGCTTATTATATGTTCTTAAATAGTGTATTATTATCATTTTTTTCCCACATATAGTTATGCCTCATGGCCTTTTGAGATAATATTAAACAACAGTTAAAAAAATAAACTGAACACAGCTGAAATTTTCAAACCACTGCCAAATTATAATGCAGATATATAGCATACAGAATAAAGAGTAACTGTTTTTAATGCAAGAAATGATTTTCAGTGTGTTCATTATTTGGATTCATACCCCATCCTATCTTTCGGCCAGTTGTTGTTGTTGTTATGTGCTGTCCAGTCGGACCCGACTCATAGCAACCCCTCTTTGGGTTTCCGAGGCAGTATCACTACGGAAGTAGATTGCCCCATCTTCCTTCTGAGGAGTGGCTAGTGGGTTTGAATCGCCAGCCTTCTGGTTAGAGTCAAGTGCCTTAGGCACTATGCTACATTGTTACATAATCACTGGTATAATTTTATGGAGTGATATTTGAAGATTTCATGGAGGAAAGATGTAGCAGTCTGTTTTCATAAAGATTACACCCTTGGAAACCCTAAAGGGAAGTTCTACTTTGTCATATAGGGTTGCTGTGAAGTGGAATCGATGTAACAGAAATGGAGTTTTTTGTTTTCTTGTTTATTTGAAGATTGAAATGGTTGATTATGTCTCTGCATCCCTTCCTCATCCAAACCAAAACAGATAACATTTGTATCAACTGCATCTTGTTTAGCTGGACAAAAGAGGTGATAGTGATAAAGGGTTGTTGTTGTTGTTGTTGTTATGTGCCATCGAGTTTGCCCTGACCCATAGCGACCCCTCCTTGGGTTTCTGAGGCAGTATCACTGTGGAAGTAGATTTCCCAACCTTCCTTCTGAGGAGTGGCTGGTGGGTTTGAACTGCCAGCCTTCTGGTTAGCAGTCAAGTGCCTTAGGCACTAGGATTACTATAAATTGTAATAAGATTAAACTTACATCCTATAGTTTATCAGCAATTTGAATGTTGTATTGATATTTATGATAAGTAATAAAAACTACACCTACTAATGCTAACGAAACACATAAAATATGCCAAATGCTTTATTACTTATTTCCTCATTTATCTCATTTAATCTTCAGTGTAACCCTATAGCTTGCATATTCTAGCCTTTCTTTTACAGAGAGAATAGTAGTAACAATAATGATACCCAGTATTTACAGAGTTGTTATTATGTATTAAATTCCCAACATCCCAATGAAATAATTATCGATTTCTAGATGATTATGTGAGAATGTGATTTTCCTAAATTCACATATATACTGATGGTGGAGCCATGCATGACTCACATTCTTAAATTAATTCTGTGGTTATCATATGTATTGTTGTTGTGCTATTTTGGTTGGGTAGCACTGATTCATTCTGACTCACAGCCACCCTGTGTACAACAAAATGAAACACTGCTTGGTCCTCATGACCATTGCTATGGTTGAGTCCATTATTGCAGCCCACTGTACCAATCCATCTTGTTGAGGGTCTTCTCCTTTTTTTCATTAACTCTTTACCAATGACAATGTACTTTTCCACAGACTGGTCTTTCCTCGTAACATGTCCAAAGTACATGAAACGAAGACTCACCAACTATACATCTAAGGAGCATTCTGACTGCACTTCATACAAGATAGATTTGTTCATTATGGAAGTCCATTGTTTATTCTATATTCTTCACCAACACCATAATTCAAATTCATAAATTTTTCTTCAGTCTTCCTTAGTCATTGTCCAGCTTTTACAGGCAGGCATATTTGATGACTGAAAATGCCATGGTAAACAAAATTCACTGCCATCAAGTTGGATCCAACTCATAGTGACCCTCTTTGGGTTTCCAAGGTGGTATCACTACGGAAGTAGATTGCCCAACTCCTTCCAAGGAGTGGCTGGTGGGTTTGAACCACCAACCTTGTGGTTAGCAGTCAAATGCCTCAGACACTACACCACCAGAGCTCCTAATCAGGTGGCCCTTAATTCTCAAAGTAACATCTTTGCTATTTAACACTTGAAAGAGGTCTCCTACAGAAGATTTTCCCAAAGCAATGCATTGTTTGATTTCTTGACTATTGCTTCCATGGGTGTGGATCCAAGTAAAATGAAATCTCTTCCAGTAGATCAAGCAGGTAGCTATCCTAGAAATTTCTTGGCATAGACTACTGAGTGCTTATTGTTCTGCATCAGTTTGTGGAAACATCTCAGTGGGTATTCCATCAATCCCTGGAGACTTGTTTTTGAGTAATGCCTTCAGTGCCACTTGAACTTCTTCCTTAAATACTATCAACTCTTGACCATATACTACCTCCTAAAATGGTTGAACATTGACTAGTTGCATTTGGTACAGTAACTCTGTATAGTCCTTCCATCTTCTTTTGATACTTTTTTGTGGCATTCAGTATTTTTTCCATAGAATTCTTCACTATAGCAACTCAAGGCTTGATTTTTTTTCTTCTGATCTTGAGCTGCCTTTTAAATCTTCTGTTCAGCTTTTTTTTTTTTTTTTTTTTCTTCATCATTTCCTTCATTCACTTAAGCAGTGCTATGTTCAAGAACAAGTTTCAAAGTCTCTTCTAACATCCATTTTGTCTTTGTTTTTTTCCTACCTTTTTATGACCTTTTATTTTCTTCATGTATGATGTCTTGAGTCATCCCACACCTTGTCTGGTGTTTGGTCATTATTGCTCAATTTGTCAAATCTATTCTTGAGATGGTATCAAAATTCAGGAAGGATATGCTCAAAAAAGAACTGGAAAGTTCCATCAACATAACAGAATAGGCAGACAAGGTACAAAGACCCTCTGTAACAAAACAATGAGAAACCAATTGAAATGATAATATAATCCTGATAATAATATGATAATAATAAATAATAAAATGATAAAGATAATCCTGGAACCCTGAACTTTGAAGTGAAGGATAAAGAAATGCATTAAATACCAACAAGTAGAAGAACCTGAATGAAAACAGTAAGTAAGGAGACAAATGGAACTGCAGACTTCCAGCTGTCCTGAGGGCATAGCCATTTTGAATATTTGCAAGTGACTTCCAGTAGCAACATAAGAATCAACTCTGCTCACCATGGATTACACAGGCAAGTATGGCACTGGTGCCTGACAACCAGGAAGGAAAGCAACAAAGAAGGAGATAAACAGAGCTGGGGACTGCCGGCTGTCTTGAGGACGCAGGCATTTTGAGTATTTGTAAACGGCATCCTAGTAGCAACCTAAAGATTGGGTCTGCTCACCAAGGACTACACAGGCAAGGACTGCACTGGTGCCTGACAACCAAAAAGGAAAACAGTGAAGAAGGAAACAAATAAACTTCTGATGGTTGTCCTGAGGGCACAGCCATTCTGAATATTTACAAGCAGTGTGGTCATTTTGAATATATGCAAATTGCGTTCCTATCTGGACAGTGACATAAGAATAGGCTCTGCTTGCTGACAACAGCATAGGAAACCACACCAGAGGCTGAGTACTAGAAAGGTGTGATATTCCTCGTGTTACTCTTATACCCAACATTCTCTTGGTAAACAGAGGGTGGGACCTTCCCCTGCCTCCAACCACCTTCTTGGACAGCAGGAATTCCATCCCAGTCTGTGCCCTGACAGAGTCAAAGTATCATGTCCTGCCCCCATATTTTTGTTTCTGCTGGTTTGGTTTAAAAATATTCTTTTTACCTTCCTCCTTTCTTCTGATTTATTTCTCTTCCCCATCCCCGGTTCTTGTCTTTTTTTTCTCTCTCTCTCTTTTACTGGTTCCCTTCTTTTCTCTTTCTTTTGGTTAATCTCATCCCATGTTTTTCCTTTCATAGATTTCCCATTGTTTCTTTGCTATTTTTGCACTTTTCTCTCATTCTTCCCTTCCCAGATATTGTGCCACTTTTTTTTCTTTTTCTCATTATCTTTTTTTAAATACACTTAAACATTTTTTTATTCTCATCTATTGCATTTCTTTCTCTTGTTTGCCATTGTTTCTGTTTAGTTAGGTGGTTTCAGTTTTTGTAATTTAAAAAAAAAATAGTATTTTTTAATTTTTTTTTTTTGTCTAACTGAGTGGGAAACATCAACTGTTCTCACACAACCAAACCATACCAGCACCTCCTATAGCCCCACCCACACACTGAATGCCATCACTAGCTTTTGCACCAATTGAGCAACAACAGAAGGCAGCCGATATCAGCTCAACTCACCCTCAAGTGCTCTTTACAACCAGCTGACAGAGATCTATGCATACACTCTCATTCTCTATCACACCCACCAGAAGACAAGTGGTGAGTGCCTAGTGCTAATAACTAGTGAATAGAGGAGTACAATACCCTGCTTACACATATTTTAAAATAACTTATGTTGCATGAATCACACCAACGTACAACCACAAACTAAACATAAATATAATAAAATCACAATGTCTTGGAAATGACTTACCATCCCAGTCCAAACAAAGAAGCAAGATAAAGTAGTAGAAGCAAGGGACCAGGATACAAACCCAGAAAACATCCCTGAGGAAGAAGTAGCATTGGAACTCCCTGATAAGGAATTCAAAAGAATTATATTTGGGTATCTTCAAGAGAGCTCTAGTGCCAAAATACCCAAGGCATTTAACTGCTAACCAGAAGGCTGGGGGTACAAACCCACTAGCCACTTCTTGGAAGGAAGATTCAGCAATCTTCTTCTGTAGTGATACTGCCTCAGAAACCCAAGGAGGGTTGCTGTGAATTGGATCCAACTTGACGGCAGTGTTATTTTTTTTTTTTCTCAAGGATTGAAAGAGTCAAGGAAAACACTGACAAGATCAAAGAAAACACTGACAAAACTAAGGAAAACAGAAAAATCTGTAGATCAAGTTAGGAAAACAGTATAAGATCTAATTGACACAAAAAGAAAAAAAGACACAAAAACAGCAAATAGAAATATAGACTAATACTGATTAATACTAAAAGAATATTATGATATTGAAGACAAATAACTCAATACTACTTTGTTTAGGGATCAATCAGAAAAAAGGATCAAACAAAATTAAGAAAGCCCAAGATCGATGTGGGATACCATCAAGAGGAGTAACCTATGTGTAATTGGAATTCCAGAACAGAAAGAGACAGATAAAACCACACAGAAAATTGCTGAAGATTAGTTGGAAGAAAATTTTCCTAATGTGATGAAAAAAGAGAATAAGTTCATTCAAGAAGTTCAATGAACCCCAAACAAGATAGAACCCCCAAAAAAGTCACCAAGACATATCATCAAACTCACCAAAACCAAAGACAAAGAAAGAATCCTGAAGGCAGTATGGCAAAAAATGGTAAGTTCCTTACAAAGGGCAACCAATAGGACTAAGCTCTGATTTCTCAGTAGAAATCACACAGACAAGAGGGTAATGGGATGATATACGTATAAAACCCTAAAAGAAAAAATTCCAATCAATAATTATACACACAGAAAAATTGCCCCTGAAATATAATGGTGGCAGTAGTATATTTCCAAATAAGCAGAAATTAAGGGAATTTTAAAAAACAAATCTTATAAGAGATGATAAAGGGAGTCCTTTGGACAGAGAACCAACAACACCAAGCAACAACTGACCAATAACTCCCATGATGACATAACCCTGAAACCAACCCAGTTACTGAATGTATCCAAAGTAAAATAAGCTTACAAGACTGCAAAACGGGAAACAAAGACATCAATTGATAAATGAGGACAACTACAAACCAAACAAAGGGAATAAATAGTGTAGTTAGAGAAATTCTAAATGGTGAGGAAGTCAAGACAATTGTGAGATAGAACAGAACATTTTAAATCTGGGAAGAAAATAAAAGTCACAGGATAACCTCAAAGAAAAATAAACCTTCACTTCAAAATAAAAAAGAGAACAACCACAAATATTTAGCAAATAATGAAACAATAGTAATGAAGGAGATGATAACATAATTCATAAACAAAACAAGCTCAGCACAGAAAATTATGTGGAACAAAGAAATCATCAATACCATGAAAAACCACATAAGAAAATAACATCAATAAATTCATACTTGTCTATAAGTACATTGAATGTAAGCGGATTAAATGCACCACTCAAGAAATGGAGAGTTATAGACTGGATAAGAAAACATGACCCATCAATATTCTGTATACAAGAGACTCACCTTAGATACAAAGACAAAAGTAAACTAAAATTCAAAGGTTAGAAAAAGATATATCAAGCAAATGGTAATCAAAAAAGAACAGGAGGGGCAGTATTAATTTCTGATAAAATACTTTAACATAAAAACAACCATAAGAGACAAGAAGGACATTCTATAATGAATAAAGGATCACTTGAAAAAGAGTACATAACCATAATAAATATATAGACACCTAATGAAAGAGCCCCAAAATATATAAATCAGACTTAACAGAAATGAAGACAAATAGATGACTCCAGTGTAATAGTAGGAGACTTTAATACACCCCTTTCAATAAATGTTAAAACAACTGGAAGGAAACTCAACAAAAATGCAGAACTGAACAATATGATCTATCAACTTGACTTTATAGACATCTACAGAGCACTTCACTCAACAACAGCACAATATATATTCTTTTCCAGCACACATGGACATTCTCCAGGATAGACCATATGTTAGACCCCAAAGCAAGTTTCAATAAATTTAAAAACATTGAAATTATGCAAAACATCTTCTCAGATCACAATGCTATAAAATTAGAAATCACTAGGAAGACCAAAAGAAAAAGAGGAAACATGGAAACTGAATAACACCATCTTCAAAAATGACTGGGTAATAGAAGAAATAAAAAATGAAATTAAAATATTCCTTGACTCAAAAGAGAATGAAAACAAAACATACCAAAATCTTTGGGATACAGCCAAAGTGATGAGCAGAGGGTAAAATAAGGCAATAGATGCACACATCAAAAAAGAAGTAATAGCCAAAAGCAACACTTTAACACAAAATCTCCAGCAATTACAAAACCAAAACCAAAACAAAACAAAAAAAAAAAAATGCAGTTACCAGAAGAAAATAAATAATAAAGATCTGAACAGAAGTAAATGAAACAGAAATAGAAAGATAATAGAAAAAAATCCAAAAGACTAGAAGTCAGTCCTTTGAAAAGATTATTAAAATATAAACCACTGACAAGTTTGGCTTAATTATGGCATTTTCTCTACCATACTTTGTTTATAAATGTTGATTTTTGTATTTGAAATTATAGAACCACTGAATGATTTTAATCAGAATGATATTAGTACAATTCTATTTTAGAATTAAGAACACAGTAATATTACAGAGAATATACTGGAAAAGACTAATATTAAAGCAGGGTAAGCTATTTAGGGAAATGACTTTAGTAAGAAATTATGAGAGAAGAAGCTAATAACAGTGACCCTGAGGATTAAGAGAAAAGGTAGGTAAAGCCTCCAGGAGATAATTGGAAAATGACTGAAAATAACTTACTAAATATTGGGTGTGAACAATTAAGAAGAAGGTTTGAGAATATTTCTGAGGTTTTAAACTTGGGCCACAGGTCAATGGCAGTAAGGATTAGAAAGAGGTAATATTTTTCCTACAAGTATGAAGTAGTTACAAATAGGGGTCCTTTCTTAACTAAGGAAACATACTAACTGTGCTTTATATAAGTTTGCTTGCTATAAGAATCTCTAACAGCAAGATCAAGAAATATTAAATGACTTGAAAATTAATCTAATTTAATTCATGCAATTATTAATTTAACTACAAATTTTTTACTGAAAAATATATGCTATGTACTGTGCTAGAAATAGGAAGCAAATAAAAAGTGTACTTTTTGTGTTCCAGATGATTATAGCTGTAGCGGAGAAGAACACTGATTTAATGAGTGCTAAGTAGAAGCAAACATGAGATGCTGTGAAACTGCATGAAAATCCAGAAGGGTGGCAAAAAGGGGTTAAAAAAAATCCTTGTAAAAGTTTGAAGAAGGGATGCAAGTTTGCTAAGCAGAGAAAGATTGGACATGGTTTGTTGTTGTTCTTGTTAATGTGCCGTGGAGTCGGCCCGACTCATAGCGACCCCTCCTTGGTTTTCCGACATGCTTAGGTAGAATGATAAACTTGTATATAGGCCCAGAAGGAAGATCCAGAATGCTATGGTTGAGAAACAGCAGGAAGGGAAGTATGGCCTGAGTAGGGAGCAGAAGATGGGCTGGCAAAAGATAAGGTTTGAGTGGTAAAGATTGCTAAATTCTGACAGATTTTTATAGACCAGGAACATTTAGAGGACTTTAACTTGAAAGTGAAAGAAGCCACTGAAGGATTCTCAACTGAGAGATGGCAATAGCCTGTTTATGCTCTATAAAGGTCTTTCTTACAACAATGTGGAGATTGTATTGGATAAAAACAAAATCAGAGACATGGGAACCAGTCAAAGGGCTTTTAATGAAGTCTAGCAGAGAGGGGATAGTGGCCTGAAATAATGCATTGCAGTGCAGGTGGAGATGAGGGGGAGGACTCATATATTAAGGAGGCAAAATGAATAGAGTTTTATCACCAATAGGATTAAAGTTTAAATGAGAAGGAAGAACTGAGGCTAATTCTAAGGTTTATGAATTATGTAAATATCTGCTATTTCCCAAGATAAGGAAAAAAATTAAAAGATGAGGAAATCTGAACAGAGAAGAATAAGAAGAAAAAATATATTTTTATACATACAGGTACCTGTGAACATTCAAGTAGTCCATTAGCATGTTGGAGATAATTTTCTAAATGAAATATGACTCTAAGCTTCATGTAGGAACTCTGGTAGCTTAGTGCCTAAGGCATTTGACTGATAATCAGAAGGCTGGTAGTTCAAACCCAACAACCACTCCTCAGAAGGAAGGTTGGGCAATCTATTTCTGTAGTGATACTGCCTCAGAAACCCAAGTAGGGGTTGCTATGAGTAGGGTCCAACTTGATGGCACATAACAACAACAACAATCTTCATGTATTGACAAGTGTCTACTTAGCTTAATGCTTTAATGGGACCAAGTAAAGGGTCTCAGTTTATTTTATTTTTTTCCTTTTTGACTTAACTGGTAGAACTCTACCAGTGGCAAGGGATAATAAGAAGAAAGAGGAAAGGTTAACTGTAAATACATCATCATTATTAACTGTTGGTCAGTAGTTTCATGTTATCTTTTGAAGATAATTATAAACTAGAGAAAGTCAATGATTACTATTTTCTATTTTCTGCTTATTTTGAGAGGAAGTTAACTTGAAAAAGAAAGCATAAGTCACAAATTATATTGCATACAACAAAACTACCCAAGGTATGGGAGCTCTGGTAGCACAGTGCCTAAGGCATCTGACTGCTAACCAGAAGGTTGATGGTTCAAATCCATCAGCCACTCCATGGAAGCAAGACTCACCAATCTACTCTAAAGACTTACCACCTTGGAAACCCAACAGTGGCTGCTATGAGTCAGAACTGACTTGACAGCAATGGGTTTTTTTTGGTATTCAAGGTACTAATTACTGGTTTATGCTAATGTGCATATGTTTACAATTATAAAGTATTTGTAACTTAAGTCCAAAATTTATCCCTTTCCCCAATAGAAGGATCAAATAATGAGTATAAAAAGTGAATTTTTGGCTTCAAGTCACCAGCAGCATTACCTAATATGAATGATAAAATCATAACATAGTTATACAGAATTGTCATCTTCAGAAATGAAGATGAGCATGTTCTCATCCAAAGAAACTACATCATTGCAAAGCAGAGTGTGAAGCAGCCAGATAAAAAAGGGGAATTTTTTTTAAAAGACATCCTTTTAGAACTCAGAGCTTTCTAGGAATGTTTACAGAAGTCATCAGCACACGCTGCATGATTTACACATATGTAAAAAGTGTAAAGTAAGTAAGATTTACCAAAGATATTAGGAATAGAGCTCTCTGAGACAGAATGTAGAAGACAGTTTGGTTGGTAAGTTCCAGGAATATGGACTGATGGAATTACAAGACACAAGAGTCAGTTTAGGGAGACTTCCAGTAAGATGGAGGAATAGGCAGACAAGCCATACAAATCCTCCTCAACAAAGAAAAGAGAAACAAATTGACAGAGATAGAAAGATAATCCTGGAGCCCTGCGTTTTAAAAGGAAGTACACAGAAATGGATGAGGCACCAACTACTGGAAAAACCTGAAGAAAAACAGTGACTACAGAAACAGTTCGGAGCAGTGGACTGTCAGCTACTCTGACAGGACCAACAGCCTGAATATTTCCAAGTAGTGTTGGGACATGAGAACTGACCTAAAGATCGGCCCTTGTCACCAAGGGCTGTAGGGATGACTGGGTTGGTGGCCTGTGACTAGGAAGGGGAACAGCAAGGAGAGAGACAACTTGAGCTGTGGACTTTCTGCTGTCTGGAGGGCGCAGCCATTTTATTGTTTAAATTCAGCAGCCATCTTGGATATTTAAAGTGACTGATGGTGCAGCCATTTTGAATGTTTACAAATGGTGGCCATTTTAAATATTTAAAGTGACCAAGGGCACAGCCATTCTTAACCTTTACAAATTGCAACCATTTTGGATTTTAAAGTGACAGCACTCTCATTTGGATTCCAGGGACCTAAGGATAGGGTCTGTTTGCCAAGGACAGCAGAGACATACAAGAGGCTGACAACAGGAATGGAGATAGGTGATGAGTGTATAAGTGTTGTCAACTAGCTAATAGAGGAGCACAGCACAGTACCCTTCTTATGTAGATAACATACAAACAAAACAAAGAAAACAAAAATCATGGGCAAGTCACTCCAATGTATAATCACCAGTTAAATATAAACACAAAAACATCACAATGCCTTGGAGACAACAGAGCATCACAGTCCACACAAAAAAGCAAGATAAAGCAGGAGAAACAAGGAACCAGGACATAGACCCAAAACATATGCCTGAGGAAGAGGCAGCATTGGAACTCCTTGATAAGGAATTCAAAAGAATTATATTTAGGTATCTTCAATGAATTGAGAGGCAGACCAAGGAAAACATGGGCAAAATTGAGGAAAACACAGACAAAACCCTAGAACAATTCCAAAAGACAATACAAGAACAAAGTGACAAGATAAATGAAAAATTAGAAATGATACAATATCTTCACACAGAATTCCAGAAGATTAATACTAAATTTTCAGAAATAGGTAAGACACTAAATAGGAAAAGGAGTAGATTTGAATCAATGGAAGATAGAATTAGTGAGATTGAAGGCAAATACCTGAATATTTCTTTGGAAAGAGATTGATCAGAAGAAAGATCAAAACAAAATGAAGAAAGCCTAAGGCTCATGTGGGATACCATCAAAAGGAATAACCTACATGTAATCAGAATTCCAGAACAGGAAGAGAAAAAGAAAACCACTGAGAAAATTGTCTAAGATTTTTGGAAGAGAATTTTCCTGGTTTGATGAAAGTTGAGAATATATCCATCCATTCAGAAAGTCCAATGAACCCAAAAGAGGATAGACCCCAAAAGAAAATCACCAACATATCATCATCAAACTCACCAAAACCAAAGACAAAGAAAGAATCATTAAAGCAGCATGGACAAGTGAAAGGTTACCGAAAAGGGGAAACCAATTAGACAAAGTTAGGATTCTCAGCAAAAAACATGCAGGTGAGAAGACAATGAATGAGATGGTATATATAAAACCCTGAGAGAGAAAAATTTCCAGGCAAGAATTATGTACCCAGCAAAATTGTCCCTCAAATATGATGGTGAAATTAGGACATTTCCAGATAAACAGAAATTAAGGGAATTTGTTACAACTAGACCAACCTTATAAGAGAAGCTAAAAGGAGTTTCTTGGACAGAGAAGCAACAACAGCAAACAACTAACCATTAACACTCATGACAACATAACCCAGAATCCAACCCAGCTATGGAAGTATCCAAAGTAAATAATCCTACAAGATTGTAAACAGGGAACCAGAGACATCAATTGACAAATGAGGACAACTAAAAACCAAAAAGAGGAAAAAAAACTGTGTCATTACAGAACTTCTAGATGGTAAGGAAGTCAAGACAACTACAAGATCAAACGGACTGTTCTAAACTTGGGAAGAAAACTATAAATCACAGGATAACCACAAAGAAAAATGATAAAACTTCACATCAAAATAAAAAAAGAGGACAAGCACAAATATTTAGCAAATACTAAAACAACAGCAACAAAGAAAGCGATAACATGATTCATCAACAAAATGAGCTCAGCATAAAAAATTATATGGAACAAAGAAATTGACGCCATGAAAAAGCACATAACAAAAACGACAGCTGCAAATGCATATTTGCTGATAATTAACTATCTGGCAAGGGACTTATCTCTAAGATTAATAGAAAACTCCAACCCCTCAACAGCAAAGGAACTAACAATCCAATTGAAAAATGGGCAGAAGACATGAATAGACACTTCACCAAGGAGGATATTCAGGTGGCCAGCTAATACATGAAGAGATTGTCACCATCATTGGCCATCAGAGAGATGTAAATCAAAACAACAGTGAAATATCATCCCACCCCAGCACTGATGGCAAAGTTCAATGAGACAGCAAATAACTAATGCTGGTGGGGATAGGGAGAGATTGGGACTCCCGTACTCTGCTGATGGGACGGTGAAGTGATACAACCACTGTGGAAAACAGTATGGTAATTCCTTAGAAAGCTGGAATTGGAGATGCCATTTGACCCAGCAATTCCATCACTAGTATATATCCTAGAGAGGTGAGAGCCAGGACAGGAACAGATATATGCATACCCATGTTCATCACAGCACTATTTACAATAGCAAAAAGATGGAAAGAACCTACGTGTCCATTGGCGGAAGAGTGGGTGACCAAACTATGGTATATATACACAATGGAATGCTATGCAGCACTAAAGAATACTGTAGAGTCTGCAAAATAGTGCAAAATATGGATGAACTTGGAGGACATTATGCTGATTGAATTAAGTCAATCACAGAAGGACAAATATATTATTAGTTCATTGCTGTGGAGGGTCAAGGAAAAGTTTATATATGGAGGGAAACTTTCTTTGTGAGTTGCTAGGGGTGGAAGGGAAGGGGAGGGAACACTACAAAAAAAAGGCATTAACCTATGTCACTTTAGTTTTATGTATTTAACTGTACATAAATTATGTTTCAATAAAATGCATTAGAAAAAAGAGTCCATTTTTAAATATTTCTATGTAATATTACTAAAGGCTGGCAGTTCAAACTCACCAGCCACTCCTTGGAAGGCAGGTTGGGCAACCTATTTCCGTAGTGATACTGCCTTGGAAACCCACGGAGAGGTCACTATGAGTCGGGTCTGACTCGATGGCACATAACAACAACAATGTAATGTAACTAACACAAAGCCTCATAGTATTGCTGGCCACAGTTTGGTGTGTTCCAGGATCCTCATCCTTACCCCAGCCTCTTGGGGGAAATCTCTAGCAACAGCCCTCTTTGCAAGAACACTTGACGTTTTATGACAAGTAGCTACCACAAAGCTCCCTAATGTCTTAGGAAAGAATTTTTTGTCAAAAGAACTAGAACCTGTCAATAATACACCTTAGAACATTGTCTTCTTTTGCTGTTTGCTGTGTATGGACATGCTATTGGTAGTTTCAGTCTGTTTCTTTGCTTTTTTATGAAAATAGTTTATCTGAAAAGACTTTTTCTTTAGACTATGACTATTTAGGTTCATCATTTTAGATCGTATATTCTTTAAGCAATCTATTACCTTAGTTCTTTCATCAGGAAATGTCTCCAGTGAACAAATTTTCTTATTAATGTGCAAATGAATGCTGTAAGGCAAATGACACTTTTCCCCAAACCACATTCAATTAACATACCAATAACTTTAGGTGCTCCTAGTGTAATCAAAATTAGTGTTTTACATGACAGATTTTTTAACACTTCTTAGATTGTGACAATAAAAAATCTGAAGCTTTCATTTATTACTATAGTACAAATGCTAAACATATAGACTGAAATGAATGTAAAACTCTTAGTCAAAGCAACACAAATATAATAAGGTTATAAATGCTCTTATTCAGTCTCCTGAATTGATTGCTGATCTAGGAAGCCACATAATTATCCTAAATTGGGTATTTAGCATTAAAATTAATAACAGGCCCCATCTGTTATATAGCATTATTCCATGAAGTTCTCTTCTACCATGCAAGTAAAGGTGAAATAACAACAATAATAATAAAAAAAATCATTAAAAAGGGTAAGGAGTATAACATATCATAGGATAAACTACTCAAACTCTTAAACTAAAACCACAACCAAATTCACTGTCATCGAGTTGGTTCCAATTCAGAGCAACCCCTGTTGAGTTTCCAGGGCTGCAAATCTTTACAGAAGCAAACTGACTCATCTTTCTTAACTGGAGCACTGGTGGGTTCAAACCAGCGATGTTCTGGTTAGCAGCCAAATGCCTTAACCACTATACCACCAGAATTCCTCAAATTCTGAAGTACCACCTAAAGCAAATCCACATACTTGAAGTACTTTAAGAAAAGTTAAAAATTAAGAATTAATCTCTAAACTTTCTCTGCAGATTCTTGATAGTAAGTGGAAAGAAAAAAAAGTTTTTAGCCTCTAAGCATATTAACAATCAGGGATTTTTTTTTTTCTTTAAAGTATTATCTAAATGCCACCAGGCAAATCAGTGTCAATACAGAACCAAAACACTAAAGTCACTTGTGTTAGTTTTTAGGGTTGGGAGAATATTTTATGAAATTAATTTATTCAGTAACCACTTATTTGTCACTTGTTAGATTTCAGCCATTTTATAGGCTTTGGGAATATAGTATGAAAAAATTTTCTTTTAGTACACAAATGTATCTCTTTTACATATTTGATATAATTTTAATGAACTTAATTTATATTTTATAATGCATAATACTATTACAGATATAAAAAACAAAAAACAAGTGGGGTTTTTTCCTTTTTTTTTTTTTTTTTTTCAAACTAGCTCCCCTGGATTTTTCCATACATGTTATCACATTAATTTTTTGAGCATTTAAGCAAATTTATACATGCAAGAGATAGAGTACATTTCTTTCATGTTGACTGCAATATTGTTTCAAATATAAGTGGGAGTATGAGTACCAAAGCTATCAAGATACCATAAACTAGAAAACAAAAAAAAAAAAAAAAAAACAACCAATTTAATTTGAAATGTGTTTACTATTTTCTTTTGTTGTGAAACAAAAATGACATTTGTGTCATGGAATGAATTTTGTATAATATTCAATATTCAAATAAAATCATGTTATCTTTCTATCATGTATTCTCACTAAATAAAAATCTGGGTTCTCTATATTCAAATTATAACTTTTTCACATAGAGAAAGAAAATAATTTTGTCCCTTGCTCACACATATGTATGCACCACCCCAATGAGGCTTTTCCTATAAAAATCCATAAATGATATATAAATATGTGAATATTCTAATATAATCCCTATTTTGAAATGTGATAGTTTTCAATCAAGTTTAAATTTGGGCTGGGGTAAAAATGGGATAGGGGCATGTCAATAGAAATGGAAGATAAGAGAGATAGTGAAGAACACTTAAACACACTGGTTTCTAATAAAATTGTAAAGATGTGTCTGTGTCAGCATGTTTGCCAGTGTACTTGCTATTTACTGAGTTGTGTTGACTCTGATAATATCATCTCCTTGTGAAATGGTCTGGCACCCACTGTTCCTTCTCTAACTCAGGTAAAAACATGAAAAATTGTTGGACATTTCTGGAAGTCATAGTCAACAGTGATTTCATTAGTACTAAATGAGTCAGGGTTACTCTTTGGTAGTCAAAAACGGTGATTTCACCTTCTTTTGAATTTCAATTCATTTCTTATTTAATTTGGGGCAGTCAGTACCAGTAGCTAATAGAAAAGACAGAAAGTTGATTTCCTGATTAAATGTAGCACTGTCAAACTCCCATACACAGAGATTTTAAAATTTAGTATTTTAAACATATTACAATTCAGCCTAACACTTTATATATGTCTACTGTGCTTTATCTAGGAGCTCTGGTAGCATAGTGGCTAAAACACTTGACTGCTAACCAGAAGGCTGGCGGTTCAAACCCACCAGCCACTCCTCAGAAGGAAGGTTGGGCAATCCTACTTCCGTAGTGATACTGCCTCGGAAACCCAAGGAGGGGTCGCTATGAGTCAGGGCCAACTCAACGGCACATCAGATGGTGCAGCCATTTTGAATGTTTACAAGTGGTGGCCATTTTAGATATTTAAAGTGACTCATAGTGACCCTATGTACAGCAGAATGAAACAATAAGTATATATAGGTTTATGTATATGTACTTGCATGGATGTGTGTGTGCTTACATACATATTCATATGTATAATAAAGCATACAGAGAACACAGTTACAGATACTCCTGAGATGTGATCAAATACCTTGGTAAGATTGGTTTTCTGAGTGTGAAGGCTTAGGAGCATAGTCTCATGGAACAACTCAGTCAGTATACATAATATAATTCATAAAGTTCATGTTCAACATTCTAGCCTGGTGAGTAGTCTTAAAAACTTAAGAGTGTTCAGAAAAGCTTGTGAGCAGTCACCTAAATATAACTTTTGGTCTCTACTCATCTGGAACAAAAGAGAAAGAAAGAAATCCCAGATTCAATGAAGAAACCGTCTACAAGGCAGTCTACACAAAGCATGGTCATGCCTACCCTAAGACTAGAAGAACTGTTGTTGTTATGTGCCCTCGAGTCAGCCCCGACTCATAGTGACCCCTCCTTAGGTTTCCGAGACAGTATCACTACAGAAGTAGGATTGCCCAACCTTCCGAGGAGTGGCTGGTGGGTTTGACTGGTTAGCAGTCAAGTGTCTTAAGCACTACGCTACCAGAGCTCCTAAAACTAGAAGAACAAGATGGTGCCAATTTACCACTACTAATCATTCTGATCAGGGTCCGATAGATGAATCATGATAGAATGGAGTGAAATGCAGAAATGAGCCTCAAATTCTTAAAAACATCTAGACTTACTGGACTGTTTGAGACTAGAGGACTCATCAAAACTATTGCCCTGAGATACAACTTGAATCTTGAACTGAAACTATCCCCTGAGGTGACCTTTCAGCTAAATAACAGACTAACCCAGAAAATAATGAATATCACCTGTGAATACTGCACTCTTTAAAAAATCATGTGTATAAGACCAAATGGTCAACAATTACTTTAAAACAAAGATAAGAAGGTATGGGAGCAAGGAAACCAGATTACTGAAAACAACAACCAGAACTGAAATAATGGAAATGTGCATGCATTGTGAACAATGTAACCAATATCACTGAATCATTGTGTAAAAATTGTTAAATGAGAACCTAATCTTTCACCAAAAACACAATCACATATTATTTAAAAAAAAAAAACCAAAAAACTGCCATCAAGTTGATGCCAAACCATAGCAAATTTATAGGATAGAGTGAACTGCCCCATAGGATTTCTCAGGTGCTGGTGTCATAGTGTTTAAGGCATTTGACTGCTAACCAAAAGGCGGGTGGTTCAAACCCACAAGCTACTCCTCGGAAGAAAGCTTGGGCAATCTACTTCTGTAGTGATACCACCTCAGAAACCCAAGGACGAGCTGCTATGAGTTGGTTCTGATTCAATGGCAGTGGGTTTGGTTTTGGTTTTGGAAATCTGTACAGTAGTAGAGCCACATCCTTCTCCTGTGGAACAGCTGGTGAGTTTGAACCAACAACCTTTTGTTTAGCAGCTCAATTCTCTAACCACTGCACCACCAGAGCTCCTTGAGATGGGTGGGAGGAAGCTCATACACTGAATAACTTCATACACCTCCTTTGTCAACTTACCTCTTACTGTTGGGCTGCTATCATTGATATAAAAAATAATAATAAAACTTCTATCCTTAACATCCCAACCTCAAAGGCAAATTCACAGTTGTCTGGAAGTACTTAGCGTGGTCATGCAATGCTAAGGAACGATTATGAAACATAAATGTGTAAATGGAGGCTGTATAGAGATTGTCAAATACCCTAATCTGACCAGAGTCTGAATCTCAGTGTTTATGTTATAGATAGTATTTAACTACTCAGAGAAAGTCCTATTGTTCAGTCTGTCCTAGAGATAGATGATAAAATGTGTGTCATGATAATACAAATAAACAAATGGAAAACCAACTGTTACAATGTAAATGTTTACAAAAATAACTTCAGTGGTAAAGAAAGTGAAGGTGATTAAAACAGACTTTATGTTGGGTGGAAGCTAGATTTGTTTGGGATTTTTAGACACATTGAGTCAGTTCTGACTCATAAGAACCCTATGTACAACAGAGTGAAACACTGCACAGTTCTGCATCATCCTTACAATTGTTGCTATGTCTGAGCCCATTACTGTCAGCCCATCTTGTTGAAAGTCTTCTTCCTTTTTGCTGACCCTCTGTTTTACCAAGCATGATGTCCTTCTCCAGGGACTGATCTCTGCTGATAACATGTCCAAAGTATGCAAAATGAAGTCACACTATCCTCATTTCTAAGAAGCATACTGGCTGTCCTTTTTCCAAGGCAGATTTGTTTCTTCTGCCCATCCAACCAACAGCCATCAAGTGGACTACAATTCATAGAAACCCTGGCATATTGGTTACAGTGTTAGGCTGCTAACCAAAAGGTTGACAGTTAGAACTCACCAGCCACTCCATGGGAGGAAGATAAGGCAGTCTGCTTCCATAAATATTTACAGCCTTGGAAAGTCTATGGGGCAGTTCTACTCTGCTCTAAATGGGTCACAGTGAATATGAGTTGTTACAGCAGTCCATGGTCTTTTCAACATTCTTTGCCAACACCAAATCAAAGCATCAATTCTGTCTTACTTATTCAGTGTCCAGGTTTGCATGCATATTAAAAAAAAAAAAAAAAAAAAAACTCACTGCCGTCAAGTCAGTTCTGATTCATAGTGACCTCTCCTTGGGTTTCCAAGATAGAATCTCCATGGAAGTAGATTGCCTAGTCTTCCTTCCAAGAAGTGGTTGATGGGTTTGAACCTCCAGACTTCTGGTTAGCAGTCAAATGCCTTAGACACTACACCACCAGGGTCAAATGCACCTTAGTTCTCAGAATGACATCTTTGCTTCTGCACACATTAAAGAGATCTTTTGCAACAAGTGTGCCTAATGCAATATGTTATTTGATTTATTGATTGCTGTTTCCATGGGCATTGAATGTGGATCTAAACACAATGAAATTCTTGACAACTTTAATATTTTGTCAGTTTATCATAATATTGCTTAACTCTCCAGTAATGAGGAGCTTTATTTTCTTTATGTTAAGGTATAATCCATACTGAGGGTTCCAGTCTTTGATCTTCACCTGTAAGTCCTCTTCATGTTCAACAAGCAATGCAGTTTTATCTGCATATCACAAGTTGTTAGTCTTCCCCCAATCCTGATGTCACGTTCTTCTTCATATAGTCCAGCTTGTTGGATTATTTGTTCAGCATGAAGATTGAATAAGTATAGTGAAAGGATATATCCCTGATGCATTATCCAGTCAGATATATTTCTGATTTTATACCAGCCTCCCCTTGTTCTTTTTCTACAGTTGTCTCTTGATCTATATGTAGGTTGTACATGAACATAAGAATGAGTTCTGGAATTCCCATTCTTTGTAATGTTATCCATAATTATCATGACTCACACAGTCAAATGCATTTGCATAGTCAATAAAATACAGGTAAACAACTTTCTGATATTCTCTGCTTTCAGCCAAGATCCATCTGACATCAGCAATGATATCCTCCATTCCATGTTCTCTTCTTAATCCAGCTGGAATTTCTGACAGTGCCCTGTCAATGTACTGTTGCAACAGTTTTTGAATTATCTTTAACATAATGGTTTGTTTACTATCATAAAAAGTATTCCTTAGCGTTGGTCCCCAAGCATGGCTACTTATGATAATCATCTGTGGGACTTTAAAAAAAAAGTGCTGATACAATATTCCCACCTTTGAAGTTATGATTCTGTAGATTTGAAGTGGGATGAGGTACTTCTATAGTCAATAAACATCATAAATCATTCTGATGTTTGTACAGATTTGAATATCACTACTTTATAGGGAAAAAAAATCAGGTCACCTTTATCCCTCAATATATGGAGTTCTACATTTTTTTTTTCTTTTCTTTTCTCATAATCAGTCATTTTAGAAGAAAACTCCAAGCTAAGAGCATTTTTCTATTTATTATAGCAGAAACCATTTCTCATGGGTTGAAAAAGCAGTCCCCTATGGGCTACATTTCCCTCAGTCATAGGTGTTTTGCATTGTCCTGCTGTCAATCATTCTTTCAGTAGTAATCGCCTATCAATTTCACCTCTCCTGTCAAGTGATTTTTATGGCATCTACAATTTATGTGGCAGGAACTGCATTTCAGAGCAAGGCATCAGTTTTGAACATTGTTTACAGGACTAGGATCCATCTCAATGCTATGCTAGCAATGATTACACTGAAAGCTGTAGAGAAGTAGTTTGAACAGCTTGAGACTCTGGCAATTCTCCCTACACAATCATCAGACAAACTCAGCATGTTGGATTTCTTTTGCCAAAGGGTTGAGCAAATAAACATCTCTAAGATCAAAAGAATTTTATTTATAATTCAAAATCTATTAAATATTATTCTTTCAGTCATAAAATGAGAATAGGACATTTCAATGCATAAGTAAAAAATACAATTTTTCAATCACAAAATTCTAATACATTATCACTAAAATAAAAATACACAATCACATTCACAATGGCATTTTAAACCTAAAGTCTTAAATAAACTAAATATGACTTGGACATTTTGGTCCTTAATTATTTGGATAAACTGTTTACATAGCAGTATGACCATGTAAAAATGGTGGTCCCACCAGCAAAACTACAGTGTTTTGTTTTGTGATACTGACCACACAAATTCTCCCTGTTTCTTTCCCTCAAATTACTCACTAAATAATAATAAAACATTTTATAAAAAAAAATTATCGTGATTTGGGTGAAAGTTTACAGAGCAAATTCACTTTCCTTATAGCAGCTCACATACACTTTGTCTCATGACATTGACTGCAATTTCCCATGATGCAACAGTTCCCTTCTCACTTCATTCCCATAGTTACTTCTTCTGTGTCCTTCCCTCCCATGAACTACTGCCCCCCGAGCTGTCTCTCCCTGTTCATACACAGCCCTTCTATTCTCCAATGATTGATCTCTCCAAGGAGTGTAGCTACCTAATGTAAATGTTCAGCTCATATGTCTATCTTTTGTTTGGCTGGAAGTCACGGGAGTAGGTTCAATTCCAGACCAGAACGGCAGCTGGGGGCCATAGTCTCAGGGGTTCCACCAGACTCTATCAGACGAGCAAATCTGGTCCCTTTTTTTTTCTTTTTTAAATGATTTTGAGTTTTGTTCCACATTATTTTCCCTCTCTATCCAGGATCTCCCACATAGATCCCCCTCTGAGGGGTTGAAAGTGGTAACCAGGCACCATCTAGTTCTTCTGGACTCATAAGTCATATAAGCTGAGGATCGCATGGTGTACCAGTCACTTGGACCAATTGTCTCCATGCATCTTTGGTTTTCTTCATTCTTCTTTGCTCTGGATGAGGAGAGACCCATCATTGCATCTAGATGGCTTCTTACAAGCTGTTAAGATCCCAGTTGCTACTTGCCAAAGTAGCATGTGAAAAAAATGTTTTGTATAGTATGTTATGCCAGCTGAGTTTGATGTCCCCTGCGACTGTAGTCCCAAGCCCACACGTCCAACTATTTGTCTCCTCTAGGTAGCTTGCTGTGGCCAAGAAGTGACTACAACTTTTTTCCTTGTCTGCTCTACTATATACCTGAGAATTCTTAGAGAACATACAAATACACTTGTGGAAACTTTGTCTAACAACCCTATACATGGTCGTGGGCACACTCCTCCCTGCACAGATATACCTAATAGTTCAGCTTGTCCACCCATCTATCTACCAATAGATCAATGTTTGCCTTCACTAACAATACAGTACTGTATGTTCAGAAGAGTTCATCTTTGTTGTCTGTACCTCCTATGCACCTCTCTAGGTCTTTCTCTTCCTCATGCCACCATGTTGATCACTCACATTTGATACATTGCCCTTCTCTTCACCCAAATCAATACTTGTCTCTACATCTCTACCACTCCTCTCTGGTAATCAAAAAAGAAAATTTCCTTCCATATATAAAACTTTCATTGACTTTTTACAATAATGCACTAATACATTTGTCCTTCTTTGATTGACTTATTTTACTCAGCATAATGTCCTCCAAGATCATCCATGTTATGTGGTGTTTTGCCAATTCTTACATTATTTTTCAGGGTTGTATAGTATTCTGTTGAATGGATAATTTTGGTTATCCATTCTCCTGTTGATGGGAACCTAGACTGTTTCCATCTTTTGGCTATTGTAAATAGTGCTGCAATGAACATGGGTGTGCATATGTCTGTTCTTGTCATGGCTCTCACTTATTTAGGATATATACCTAGTAAAGGAATTGAAGGAGCTCTCGTAGCGTAGTGCCTAAGGCACTTGACTTCTAACCAGAAGGCTGGCGGTTCAAAGCCACCAGTCATTCCTTGGATGGAACGTTGGGCAATCTAATTCTGTAGTGATACCACCTCGGAAACCCAAGGAGGGGTCACTATGAGTCGGGTCCAACTCAACAGCAAATAACAACAACAAGGGAACTGATGGGTCAAATGGTATTTCTACTTCCAACTTTTTAAGGAATTGCCATATTTCTTTCCACAGTGGTTGTATCATTTGACAGTTCCATAAGCAGTGTATGAGAGTCCCAATCTCTCCATATCATTGTCAGCATTTGTTATTTTCTGTCTTGTTGAACTTTGCTAGTAGTGCTGGAGCAAGATGGTATCTCATTGTTGTTTTGATTTGCATCGCTCTAATGGCTAATGACCGTGAGCATTTTTTCATATGTTTGTTGGCCACCTGAATATCCCGTTTGATGAATTGTCTATTCAAGTCTTCTGCCCATTTTTTAATTGGATTATTTGTCATTTTGTTGTTGAGGTGTTGGAGTTTTCTCTAAATTCTAGAGATAACTCCCTTGTCAGATATATCATTGCCAAATATTGTTTTCTCAGGCTGTAGGTTCTCTTTTGACTCTTTTGGAGAAGTCTTTGAAAGTACATAAAAATTTAATTTTTAGAAGATCCCATTAATCTAGTTTATCTTCTACTGTTTGTTCATTTTGGATTATGCTTGATAGTCTATTTATGCGATGTATTCCAAACCAAACCAAACCCACTGCCATCAAGTTGGATCCAACTCATAGTGACCTGTCCTTGGGTTTCCAAGGCAGTATCACTACAGAGGCAGATTGCCATATATTGGGGCCCCTAAATTTGCCCCTAGGAGCTCTGGTAGCATAGTGCTTAAGGCACTTGATTGCTAAACAGCAGGCTGGTGGTTCAAACCCACCAGCCACTACTCAGAAGGAAGGTTTTGGCAATCTACTTCTGTAGTGATACTGTCTCGGAAACCCAAGGAGGAGTTGCTATGAGTTGGCTCCAACTTGATGGCACATAACAACAACAACATTTGCCCCTAGTATTTCCTTGAGGAACTTTAAAGTTTTAGGTTTCACATTTAATAAAGCAATTTTTAAATGTCCTTTTCTATCCCAATACACCTGAAGAACACACATATACTCTTCTTGTTGGATGCAGTCAAGCCTGTTCCAACTCATAGCAACCCCATGTGACAGAGTAGAACTACCCTATGCTACTTCCTAGGCTGTAATCTTCACAGAAGCAGATCACCATGTTTTTCTCCTGGAGAGAAACTGGATGTGTTGAAAAATCCAATCTTTTGGTTATCAGATGAACTCTTATTAAAACTGTATAATTTGCAAAATGAGAGTATTTAAGAATCATCCACCATATTTTGAACTGCTTTAAATACATATTGTCCCAATTTTCCCTGGAGAATAATTATAATAGATCCAGTTAATGCTAAAGAATAAATCACCACAATTAATTAAAAATCTTGGGTGTATATATCTATCTTTTTTTTTTTAATTTACAAAGAATTACTGTAATGTACTTTTTTGTTTTTATTTATTTATTTTTAACTTTTCATTGTGATTTAGGTGAAAGTTTACATACCAAATTGGTTTTCCCACTCAACAATTTATACATATTTTATTTTGTGACATTGATTGCAATCTGTACAATGTAACAGCACTCTTCCCACATCCTCATGTTTATAGTTTCTATTTATCCTTCTCTCCTTTCTTGCCTTCTGAGCCTTATCCTGAGAGAAGTGTTCCTTTCTAAGGAACGCATTCCTCTCTGGTGTTATTGTTTACCTTATATGCCAATCTGTTGTTTGGCTGAAAATTGAGCCATAGAGGTGAAGTTCAGTTCCAGGCTTGACGGATGTCCAAGCAGCTTGTTCGTGGGGGTCCTTCCAGTCTCTAACAGACCAGTAAGCCTGATCTATTTTATTATTTTGAGTTTTGTTCCACATTTTTCTCCCACTCTGTCCACAGTCTCCTATTGTGCTACCTTTCCAAGTGATTGACCGTGGTAGCTCAGCATCATCTAGTTCCTCTGGCCTCAGAACCATGGAGACTGGGATTTGCACAGTTCATTAGTCTTTTGGACTCTTTCCATGTGTCTTGGACTTTCCTCATTCTTCTTTGCTCCAGATGGGGAAAGACCAATAGTTACACTTTAGATGTCCACTCAAAATCTTTAAGACTGCAGCCATTACTCACCAAAACAGGATGAAGAATATTGTCTTTGTAAACTGTCATGCCAATTGATGTTGATGCTCCCCTAGACTATAGTGCTAAGCCCCTAGTCCCAGCAATTAATTCCCTCAAGGTGTTTGATTTTGGCTGAAATGTTTTCATAACTCTGTCCCCTGTATGTTCTACTATATTCATAGATATATTTGCAGCACATATAAATGTATATGTAGAAATATCCTCTATCAAACCTATATGTATCTCTATATATATTCTTGTTTGCCTCCCGACACCTGTTCAGCTGATACCTACCTATATATCCACTCATGTTGTTGTTGTTATATGCCATCTAGTCAGACCTGACTCATAATGACCCCTCCTTGGGTTTCTGAGGCAGTATCAGTACAGAAGTAGATTGCCCCATCTTCCTTCCAAGGAGTGGCTGGTAGGTTTGAACTGCCAGCCTTCTGGTTAGCAGTCAAGTGCCTTAGGCACTATGCTACCAGAGCTCCCATATCCACTCACAAATTATTGTTTTTTTACTGTTGTTGCATGATTGTGTATATAGTGCTATTTACCTTTGTTGTTCTAACTCTTACCCTCTTGCCAATGTCTTCTTTTGCCTTGATCATTTTGTGCTGACCTCCTTATTGTATATTGTCTTTCTTTTTACCTAAATTAATACGTGTTTACCTTCTAGTTAGTGATTTACCCACCCTTTTCCTTCCATCCCTGGTAACTTTCAAAGTTTCTGTGTGTAAACTTTTTCTTCACTGTTTACAGTAATGGTCTTATACATTATTTGTCCATTTGTGATTGACTAATTTCACTCAGCATGATGTCCTTCAGGTTCTTCCATTTTTCAAGGTGTTTCTCAGATTCATCATTATTTTTTAACATTGCATAGTATTCCATTGTGTGTATGTACCACAGTTTGTTTATCCATTCATCCATTGATGGGAACATAGGTTGTTTCCATCCTTTTGCTCTTGTGAATAATGCTGCAGTGTATATGAGTGTGCATATATCTGTTTTGTTCACATCTCTTATTTCTCTAGGATATATACCTAGTAGTGGGATTGCATAATGATGTGACATTTCTATTTCTTACGCTCAATGGAGCACCATACAGTCTTCCATAGTAGTTGTACCATTTCACTGTAATGTAGTTTTTAATGTAGTATTTCAACATGTATCGCCACATCTTATAAGTCTTGTATACCAGTCTTGAGGTTGATTGGGGTGGTTGTTTACCCTACTTGAATTACTTTATCAAAGCCATGGCCATGTTATCCAGGCTCAGAGATGAAGAAATATCAATCATTTCAATACCATTATAGGGCATCCAAGTACATTGTCTAGAGCAATTTTTATTTAAAATATCTATCTTATTCTATTCTCTATACTATGTAAGTTGCTGAGATAATTTAATCCTGCTACCTTCTCCATGTATCTCTTTCCAATTGTTCACCCTGACTTATTTTCATGCTTATGCTATACTAGGGATGAAAGAACTCTCCCTACAGTCTTTGTCCATTCCATTGTAGAAAGCAGTTCATCCTTCACTCTAACCATTTTCCTGTGAAAGTCTGACTGGGATGTTTTTTGTCCTATTTTCCCTTCAACTTTTCTATAAATTTTATTATGCATGTTCATAGACACAGTCACACAATTCAGAATCAGCAATAGCAGGTGGAAAAGAAATAAAGGAAGAAAAGAACTAACTAAGTCAAACCCTAGTAAGCAGGGACAGGAGAAAGATTAAGAAACAAATTAATGTGTTATCCTTTCCATAAAATTGTACAATTATAGAAATAGTAGATTCAATCAGTCTTGAACTTGAAATGCTGGCCATTGTAAATGTAATGAAGGATTGCCTAAAAATACTGAATAGTGGATATAAAGCTTTTAAAGGAGATGTTACACTGGAAACAAAATGTGGGAGGGAAAGATCTGGCTTCTATTTCTGGTCTGTCCACTAAATAGCTATCTCATTTCAGGTATGTTCTACAGTAGTTAAAGTTTCAATAGAAGGGCAAAGAAAAGTTTGTGTCTTGCTAACACATTCTGCCAAATCCCTCTATAACAAAGACTTGGAAAAATCAAATGAAACAGACACAAATAATGATTATGGAACTCTGAGCATCAAATGAGAAGATAAAGAATTAGACTAAGCTCTGATTGCAAAAGGAGATGGAGTAAGGACAGTGACTGTGGAGACAGAAGAAATCGGGATCTGATATAGCATGGCCATTTTAAGTCACAGGGGCATCGTGTTGGAATGAGGAGAAACCAACTTCATGGAATCCACACAGTGTTAGAGACACAGTATAGACAGATCTGGTGGCAATCCAGGAGGATATTAATTATATACTAGTCAGCCATATCTACTACACCAACCATCTCTGCCAATCGGTGAGAACCTACCTACAGCTCCTGCACCATTGGATCAATGATAAATCGTGAACAGCTCCTGGCCTTGCCATTCACAGCTCCTACTCACAACAGAGACAGACACCTACATTCCCACAAGTTACTCCACCAACACACAGACAGCTGGGCAGAACATCAGTGTTGCCAAGCTAACAAACAAATAAATGTGCCTCCTCCACATATGTGGACAAAGGGCAACAAAAAACAGTATGAAACAAACTAACACATTATCAGCGAATAAAAACAACAACTTCAGAATGTCTTGGGGACAACAGAGAACTTCAATTCAAACCAAGAAACAACCATTATTTTCCCAGATAGCAGAAGCAAGTCACCAAAATGAAGAACTAAGAATATTTTCTGAGGAAGAACTACCTGATAAGGAATTCAAACGATACATACCTATCTATCTATCTAGCTAGCTAGCTATCTAGCTATCTCTATCTAGATGTAGATCGATATGGGTAGATATAAATTTTCAAGAGCTTGGAGGAACCATAAATAAAAGCAATGAAAAAACAAATAAAACCCTTGAGAAGTTCAGGAAAACAATACAGAAGCAAAATGTCAAGCCAGAACAAGAATGTTAAATTTATATATAGAGATAACACATTGGAAGGCAAAAGAGTAGAATCTAATTGGCTCAAGAATATTATTTGAAATAACAGACATCTGATTGGAAGTCCAATACAAGAGCAGGCAAAAAGGAAAAAAAAAAAAAAAAAACAGAGAAAATTGTAGGCTTGCTAGGAGAAAATTTGCCCAATATCATAAAAGACAAAAATATATCCACCCAAGAAACTCAGTGAATCCCATACAGGATAGATTCCAAGAGAAGCTCACCAAAAGATATAATAAGCAAACTTTCCAAAAGCAAAGACAAAGAAAGAATCTTGCATGCAGTTCGGGGGAAAAAAAAAAAAAATGAAATGTTACCTACAAAGGGCAACCAATAAGACTAAGCTCTGATTTCTCAGCAGACCAAGTAGGCAAGAAGACACTGGGATGTCATATATAAAACCATGTAGGACAAAACTGTGAACCAAGAATTACATATCCAGCAAAACTATCCCTCAAATATGATGGTGCAATTAAGATATTCCAAAACAAACAGAAATTGAAGGAATTTGTAAAAACCAGAAAAACCTTACAAGAAACGCTAGACTGAGTCCTTCAGTCAGAAAACTATTGATGGAAGACAAAAACTTAAGATTAAGACACATGATGACTCCACCCAAAAACCCAACCAGAATAAGAATTCTCAAAACTAGAATAATCTTACAAAATGGGAAATAGAGAACCAGAGGTGTCAATCTGTAAACAACAACTACAAAGCAAATAGAAGGATTAAATGAAATACTTACAGAAATGCAAAATGTAGAGGAAATCAGGAAGATATTAATACAGAACAGACTGTTCCCAACTTAAGAAGATAAACATCTCCTAGAGAGTAACAACAAAGAAAATAATAAACCTTCTAACCAAAATGAGAAAGGAGAAAATCACAAACACAAAAACAATAGAAAAAAGCAGCAAGAAGATGGTTCTTCAAAATGATTAACAAAATTGACAAACAATTGGCAAATGTAACTAAGGAAAAGAAAGAGAAGATACAAATAACACAAATAAATGGAATGGTGTACATCACAACAAAACTAACTGAAATGAAAAGAATAAGAGAGAACTGTGAAAACCTCCACTCCAACAAATATGAAAACCTAGAGGAAATGGACATTAGAAACACATGGCCTACCTAGACAAACCCAGGAGGAAGTAGAAAACCTTTACAGACTGTTAATAAAAGCAGAAATTGAACAGGTCATTTTCAGAAAACAAAAAACAAAACTCCCCACCAAAAAAAAAAAAATATGTATGTCCTGGCCTAGGCAACTGCAGTGGAGAATTCTACCAAACATTCAAAGAGCTGACACCAATACTACTCAAACTATTCTAGAACATAGAAAAGGTTGAAATACTCCCAAATTCATTTATGAAGCAATCATAACCCCGATACCAAAACCAGCCAAAGACATGTTTAAAAAGAAAAATGACACACCAACATCCTTCATGAATATAGATACAAAAATCTTCAAAAAATCTTCATCAATAGAATACCACATTATATAAAAAAAAAAAATACACCATGACCAAGTAGAATTCACACTACCAGGTATGCAAAGACAGTTCAACATCAAGGAAAAAATCAATGTTATCCATCACATAAATAGATCAAAGTGTAGAAAACTACTGGAACTAATTGAGAGATTTAGCATAGAGGCAGGATACAAGATCAACATACAAAAATCAGTTGGATTCCTCTACTCCAGCAAAAAGATCTATGAAAAGGAAATCACTACTATTTACAATAGCTACAATAGGATAAGATACTTGGGGATAAATCTTGCCAGGAATACAAAAAACCTATACAAAGAAAACTATAAAACACTACTGCAAGAAACTATAAGAGATCTACATAAACGGAACCAAATGCCAATGCTCAGGGATAGGAAGACTGACCATTTTGAAAATGTCAATACTACCCAAAACCATCTATAGATTTAAGCAATCTGGACCCAGTTTCCATCAATAGTCTTTAAGGACATGGAAAACTCAATCACTAGTTTTATATGAGGAGCTCTGGTAGTGTTGTGCCTAAGACACCTGACTGCTAACCAGAAGACTGGTGGTTCAAATCCACCAGCCACTACTCCTTGGAAGGAAGGTTGGGCAATCTACTTCTGTAGTGATACTGCCTCAGAAACCAAAAAGTGTTCTCTTTGAGTTGGGTCCAACCTGATGGCACATAACAACAACAATTTTATATGGAAAGAAAGGGTCCTCGGATAAGCAAAACACTCCCCCTGGCCTTGAGTCAATTCTGACTCATAAAGACAATATAGGACAGAGTAGAACTGCTCCATAGGGTTTCTAAGGCTCTAATCTTTACAGAAGCAGACGGTCTCATCTTTCTTCTGTGGAGCAGGCAGTGAGTTCAAACTGCTGTTACCAGATGAATGATTTCAACACTATGCCATTAAAGTGCCCAGATAAACAAAGCACTACTGAAAAAGAACACAGGAGGAGGTCTCATACTTCCCATCTCAAAACCTACTTTACAGCCATGGTAGTCAAAAAAGCCTGGTATTTGTACATCAGACACATAGAGCAGTGGAGTAGAATTGAGAAACTAGAAATAGTTTCATTCACTGATCGACAGTTGATGTTTCACAAGGGGCTGAAACACACTAAATAAGGAAGAAATAGTCTCTTTAACAAACGGTGCTGGCAAAATTGGATATCTATTTGCAGAAAATGAAACAAAATCCTCACCTCCCACGATATACAAAAACTAATTCAAGGTGGTTCAAACTGTAAATGTAAAACCTAAAACTATGGAGATCATCAAAGACAAAATAGGGGCAAACTTAGGGGCCCTAATTTATCACATAAATAAACTATCAAACATAACCAAATATTCACAAACAGCAGAAGATAAACTAGATAACTGGAACTTTCTGAAAATTATTATGCACATCAAAAGCTCTCCAAAGTGTAAAAGGAGGACCTACAGACTGGGAAAAAATATTTGACAACTACATATCTGACAAACAACTGCTCTCTAAAATTTATACAAAACTTCAACATCTCAACACCTAAAAGCCAACAAATATGATGATGCAATTAACTAATACATGGGCAAGGACATGAACAGACATTTCACCAAAGAAGGTATTCAGGCAGCCAACAAACACATTAAGAAATGTTTGAGATCATTATCCACTGTTGTTGTCAGGTGCTGTAGAATAGCCACCAACTTTCTGGTAGCACAGTACCTAAGGCACTTGACTGCTAACCAGAAGGCTGGCGGTTCAAACCCACCAGCCACTCCTCGGATGTAAGATGGGGCAATCTACTTCCATAGTGATACTGCCTCTAAGACACTTGCCTGCTCACCAGAAGGCTGGCGGTTCAAACCCACCAGCCACTCCTTGGAAGGAAGGTTGGGCAATCCTACTTCCATAGTGATACTGCCTCGGAAACCCAAGGAGGGGTCGCTATAAGTCAGGGCTGACTTGACGGCACATAACAACAACAACAACAACAACTGCCTCGGAAACCCCAGGAGGGGTCGCTATGAGTCGGGGCTGACTCGACAGCATGTAACAACAACAACAACAACAACTGCCTCGGAAACCCCAGGAGGGGTCGCTATGAGTCGGGGCTGACTCGACAGCATGTAACAACAACAACAACAACATAGAGATCCCATGTACAACACAATGAAACACTTCCTGGCTGGTCCTGTGCCATCCTCACAATCATTGCTATGTTTGTGCCCATCGTTAAAGCCATTATGTCAATCCATCTCATTGAGGGTCTTCCCCTTTTTTGCTTACCCTCTACTTTACCAACCATGATACCCTTCACCAAGAACTGGTCCCTTCTGACATTATGACCAAAGAATATGAGGTAAAGTCTGGCTGTGTTCACTTCTAAGGTGCATTCCAGCTGTACTTCTTCCAAGAAGATTATGTTCATTCTTCTGGCAGTCCATGGTACACACTCAGTACTCTTTGCCAACACCATAATTCAAATGCATCAATTCTTCTTACTCATTATCTAGCTTTCACATGCATATGAGGTGATTGAAATTACCATGGCTTGGGTCAGACACACCTTACTCTTCAAAGTGACATCCTTGCTCCCTAACACTTTAAAGAGATGTTTTGCAGCAGATTTTCCCAGTGCAACATGTCATCTAATTTCTTAACTACTGCCTCCATGAATGTTGATTGTGGAACCAAGTAAAATAAAATCTCTGACAACCTCACCCTTTTCTCCATTTATCATAACGTTGCTTATTGGTCTAGTTGTGAGGATTCTTATTTTCTTTAGGCTGAGGTGCAGTGCATACTGAAGGCTTCAGTTTTTGATGTTCATCAGTAAGTGCTTCAAGTCATCTTTACTCTTATCAAGCAAACTGGTATCATCTATATGTCACAGATTATTAAGGAGTCTTCTTCCAGTCCTGATGTTGTGATCTTCTTCACATAGTCCAGCTCCTCAGGTTATTTGTTCAGCATACAGATTGAATGACTATGGTGAAAGGATACAACCCTGATGCTCACTCTCCTTATTTTAAACCAGTCAGTATCTCCTTGTTCTGTTTGAATGACTGTGTCTTGGGTAATGTACAGGTTCCTCATGAGCACAATTGAATGTTTTGGCATTCCTATCCTTCACAATGTTATCCATAATTTGTCATAATCTACACAGTTGAATACCTTTGTATAATCAATACAACACAGGTAAACACTTTTTGGTATTCTTTGCCTTCAAACAAGATCCATCTGACAGCAGCAGTGACGTTCCTTGTTCCATACCCTCTTCTGAGTTCTGCTTGAGTTTCTGGAAGTTCTCTGTCAATATACTGCCACAACCTTTTTTGAATTATCTTCAGCAAAATTTTACTTACATGTGATATTAAAGATACTACTTGACAATTTCTGTATTCTGCTGGATCACCTTTATTTAAAATGAACATAAATATGGATCTCTTCCAGTTGATTGGTCAGGTAACGTTCTTCCAAATTTCTTGACTTAGAATAATGAGCACTTCCAGTGCTGCGTCCATGTGTTGAAACACTTTGATTGGGGTTCAGTAAATTCTTAGAGTCTTATTTTTCACCAGTGCCTTCACTGAAGCTCGGACTTCTTCCTTCAATGCCATTGGTTCTTGAGCATATGCTATGTCTTGAAAGGTTCAATATTGACCAATTATTTTTGATATAGTGACTCTGTATATCCTTTCCATCTTGTTTTGATGCTTCCTGCATTGTCCAATATTTTTGCCCATAGAATCCTACAATACTGCAAATTTAAGGCTTGGATTTTTTCTTTAGTTCTTTCAGATTGACAAATGCCAAGTGTTTTCTTCCCATGTGGTTTTCTAACTCCATCTATGTCACTAAGGTTGACTCTCCTTTGAGCAGACAACTCTTCTCGATTCATATTTTGAATGCCTACAACCTGAAGAGTTCATCTCCCAGAACTATATCAGACAAAATTGTTAGTGGCCATTTGTTTTTAGAAATAGACTGCACCTCCTTCTTCCTTGTCTGTCTTAGTCTGGAAGCTCCACTGAAATATTTCTACCTTCGGTAACCCTCTTCGAATTTGAAATATTGGTAGCATAGCTCCCAGCATCACATAAACACACAAGGCAACACATTACCACAAACTGACAGACAAGTGGTGGTCTATCAAGATAGTCTGCTGGATATCATATCTATAACTCATACCTGAATGTTCAAAAGATGGCTGGTCCATAAAGAAATAACATTCTTAATTTTCTTTGAAAAGGTAAGCTTTAAAAGGTGGAGGTAGAATGAAAAATGTTGATTTTTAATTGTTTCCTGATTTTCCACATTATCTTTAAACTTCAAATGATAATGGACAAATTAGTCAAGATGAATCACAGAGATCTAATTCCTTTCATTTTTTAGCATGGTCTCATTATTAGACATTTTCAGATTTAAAAATTAAAGAAAAAACCAGTATGTGAGAGGGGACAATATAAAAGGAAAGGAGGGGGACAATATAGACAACAATTAGTGTGTTGTTATTGTTGTTAGGTGCCGTCAAGTCTGTTCTGACTCATAGTGACCCTATGTAAAACAGAACAAAACCTTGCCTGGTCCTATGCCAACCATGATTAGTTCAAGGTATGGTAATGGTTCCAATTTTAATTTTTATTCCTTTAGAGATAGTCTTAATCATACATCTAAGAACATTCAAGCCAAAGCCACATTTGTAATCATTTAAGTATCAGAAAATGTTCTATAGAGAATTTAAAATCATGTGATAATATTCTTATCCACTGATTTATCCCTCAGGTACCCAATCTGTCAGTCCATTTGCAGACAACTGGCATGGTTAATTAGCAAGTCTCCCTTGAAGTGATCCTTGGAGACTTGAAGAATGAGCAACTCAGCCTAAGTCATTTGTACCAACTGAATCCATAGGTGTCACTTCTTTTATTTTATAAAAGCTTTTCATAACCATATGCTTAGGAAAAGTCTAATTAAAATTGTTGAAGGAAATATGATCAGCCAGATGAGGCAGAAAATAAATCTAGGGGAAAAGTCAATTAATAGTTGCTACATTTTTGTAATCAAAAGATTTTTTTTACATGCTGAGTGAATTTCACTAGCATTTATTAAACAGAGCGTGTTTTCCACTTTATTTTCATGTGTATTATAGTTACATATTTAAATGTTCAATAAAAGTCATGTACAGTAAATATGAAAAAATATGGGCAGTAGACTTCACACAAAGAAGTAAGATAAATTTGGTAGGCTCAGCAGCTTGATCTGAAACACCTCAGGCTGATTATCAAAATTAGTTTCAGACCAGGACAATCCATAGTAGAATAAGCCATCTGTGGCCAGACTAGGACTTGATACCTATCTACAGGCCTAAAGACATGTATGCCTTATGAAAGACAATGTGGCTAGTTCTTCCACATACTGAATTGTAGCTTAGAAGCCTTTCTCAAGTTACATCTTTATAGAAAGCAACATTCAAGATATAAAAAGCTGGAAATCATCATTTGTGATTCTCTTTAATAATGACATCTAAAACTTACCATTACAACCTTCATCTATCTATGTCTTGTATAGTTTCTGGAACCTGGAATTATTATTTTTTTTTTTTTTTCTGTTCTTGAGTAGGGGTGAAAATTAATTTTTTTAAAAAAATATCAATTATTATTAAACTCAACTCTGCTGGTTAAAGGAGCTCTGGTAGCATAGTGTCTGAGGCACTTGACTGCTGACCAGAAGGCTGGCGGTTCAAACCCACCAGCCACTCCTTGGAAGGAAGGTTAGGCAATCTACTTCTGCAGTGATACCACCTCAGCAACCCAAGGAGGGGTGGCTATGAGTCAGGTCTGACTCACAGCACACAACAACAACTGCTGGTTAAAAAAGGGATAATATTTGTTCAGTGGTAGAATTTGTATCTTTCATGCAAGCAACCTGGGTTAGAATCCAGGCTAGTGTCCCTCACATGCAGCCACCATTTGTCAGTAGCGGTTTATGGGTTGCTATGATGCTGGAAGTTATACCAGGGGTATTTCACACCAGTAGGGTATTCCATGGTGGACAGGTTTCAGCAAAGCTTCCAGACAAAGATGGACTGGAAGAAAGGCCTAGAGATTTACTTCAGAAAATCTTATCAATCATTTTCTTAAGAAAATGGTGAAGGATCAGGCAGCAGTTTGTTGTTTTATGCATGGAGTCACCACATGGATTGGGGGCTGACTTGATGGCAGCTAACAACAAATGCTAGCAAGAGTTCATTTTACACACACCTTCCTCTAAGTCTACAGTCCTGCAGCTTCCGTACCAGTTTTTATTAGAAAGGAACCAAAAAGTCATCATTATGATGTAATTATTTATCAGTTTACATAATTTCATCTTAAATCCTATTTGCTCAATTTCTAAAATCTTTGTTGCAGTTTTTCAAAGCATCTATTTTCAACGTGCTCACTTCTTGTGTTATAAATTCATTTCTTCATTTTAATCTCTGAGTATTTCTAACATTTACTTTACAGGCATTTGCTGATTGCTCTGTTATCACCAGCCTCTCATTTATGAATGCTCCAGTGCTACTCATTCTCATGTAGTGACATCATCCAGTAATTTGTAATTTTTGTGAATCCATCCTTACAAGATGTATCTCTCAAACATTTCTGAGTAGGTTGACCCTGACTGGTCATGGTGACCTATGTTGTTTTGTCATTGCCCTGCTTTGGCCCTATGGGTTTCACTGATTCAGCACCAGCTTGCAGGGAGCCTCAAGGGTAGAGGTTCCCACATTAATGAGCAGTACTAGTTTAAGTGTGCTAAAAGCATGCTTGGATTTCCAAATTCTCACTGGGAACTCTGTGGCTATATTCTGACACAAATGTCTCTTCCCAACTGTCTTAGTTTCTTAATGCTGTTAGTAATACCACAAGTGGGTGGCTTTAAAGAACAGAGTTTTGTTTTGTTATCACAATTTAGGATGCTAGAAGTGTGACTTCGAAGTACCTCCTATAGAGGAATTCTCTCTGTGTTGCCGCTAAGGGAAGACCCTCGACATAGCTTCTATAGCCCTAGTTTTACTTGTCTCCTTGGCAATCCTCACATTTGTATTTCTCTTCCTATATTGTGGAAGACAATTTGTGATTGCTTGTCTGTGTGTCTATGCTATTCCTTATAACTCCTACATGCTTAGGTATAGACCACACCCCGCACTGATATGGCCTCACTAATGATAACCTGTTGTTGTTGTTATGTGGATCAAGTCGGACCCGATTCATAGTGACCCCTCCTTGGGTTTCCGAGGCAGTATCACTACGGGAAGTAGATTGCCCCATCTTCCTTCTGAGGAGTCCTATTCTCAAGCAGAATTTTACCCACAGAGGTTAGGATTTTACCCATAGAGGTTAGGATTCCAACACATATTTTTGGAGGATGTAATTCAATTCATAACACCAACTCCAAACTTTCTGCAGGTAGCTTGAATTTAGTTCTCTAATAATATGTGATTATACTCCACTGGTCTTTTGTTGACCCTCCATAAAATGTTAAACAGGATTGTGCAGTAGATTATATGGTTCTCTGAACAAAACCTATGGCCTCGATTTCCTTTACTTTCTTGTTGCTAAATGGTCAGCATTTAAACAGAGCTTCTCAAACTTAAGCTTGCATCATGTTACAACACAGATAGCTGGGCAAGGAAGTTCAAGAATCTGCATTTCTAACAAGGTCCCAGG
>NW_006922246.1:304848-308229 GCF_000298275.1 Orycteropus afer afer | reverse complement strand
AAGTGATTGAAAATACACTGTTATATTTACTAAAATAATATTTAGCATTTTTATTCCTATGCTCATATGTGGAATGAGCTTATATTTCACTTATTTTTGCTATTTTATTCTGATCTGATTTTGAGTCAATATATTAGCTCCCACTCATTTTACCCACAAAAACCACATTTTTTAAAAAAGCAAATATACCCTACAGTAACATGTATTATAAAGAATTATTGAAACCATGAAATTCTGGCAAAAATAACTTGTAGAACCATGTAGTCCTGAAGGAAACAGCCAGCATTCAAGTTGGATTCGGAAGAGGTTTTGGAACAAGGGATATCACTGCTGAAGTTAGGATGGATCTTAACCGAAAGCATAGAATACCAAAAATGTATTTACTTGTGTTATATCCACAATGTGAAGCCATTTCACTATGTATATCATAATAAATTATACATAACATGATGAAGAAGGTTAACTCCAGATCACTTAATCGTAGTCATGGGGAATCTGTACATGGCTCAACAGGCAGTCATTAGAACAGAGCAAAAGGATACTGCATGTTTGAAGATCGGAAAAAGTATGTGTGAAGGTTGTATCCTTTCATTTTACTTATTCAATCTGTATACTGAGCAAGTAATCCAAGATATAAGACTGTATGAAGAAGAGCATAACACCACGATTAGAGGAATATTCTAGTGCACTGAATTATTTGGTATAGCTTTTCTAGCCATGGACTTTATGATTCCCACCAGATGACTGGGTTGAACTGTGCAAATGTAAGGTGCTTGTGGTTCACCAAGGGGATTAGATAGCTTGTTAGTAACATAAATAAGGCACATGGTGCCCTTGTAGGTGGGGCACTATGAAAATAAAGTATATGGAACCCTAATGTGGGGATTGGCCAGTTTTGTCATTCCACTAGGCTTAAAATGAGCCCTCTTACAGGTACAAGGGGGGATCTCAAAGACACCAAAAGAGAGAAAAACTGGGAGTGGAGTGTGTCATTGGATTCAAGATCCCTGAACTGATAGGCAGCAGGGAGATGGCAAAGAGATGGCAGCAGCAGAGTTTGCAGGAAAGATAGCCCAGAATGAGACAGGGCAGCGGGCTTGCTGTTCCGCAAAGCAAGAAAGCTGAGTGCCTTTAGGCATGAGCCTTTTTGTCCCAGTGGGGTACACCTAGGTGCACCTATCATCAGAGCTAAAAGATCTTTGTTAATACTTGCTCAAGAAGGGCAGAAGCTAAGGAGAGAGGCCAGGGCCAAAGAAGAGCATGACTCTGGGCATGGCAGAGGGGAAGCTGTCCTGATCAAAGGATTATACCTTGAGCATTTCTGTAACACGTAGCTTCCCTAATAAACCCCATAATCAGGAATACTGTCAGTGAGTTCTGTGTGGACAGTGCACAAACTATCTACCCCAGCAGAGATGGAGAGTGCCATGGGAGAGACGGCTGGTATCAGCAATGGTAAAAAGGTTGAAGAGGGACAGCATGTCTGCCTTCTGGCTCACAGGAAGCAGCCTTAAGTTGCTGAGGATGATTTTCTCTCCCCCTTGTGGAGATAGATGAGGTCAGGGGATGCAGCCCCTCTAGCCTTTGTTCAAAGGCTCATCAACACTAACTGAGTTTTACATCTAGTCTTTCTTCATCTAAAATATCTATTTTTCAGCAGCTGTACCTGTGTCTGAAAAGCCAGCTTTGCAGAGAATGAGAGCCTTGAACTGAACGCATGTATGTGTGAGTGAATGTGTGTGTGTGTGTGTGTGTGTGTATCAGACTGTTAGCGGCTCTGTGAGAGGGAATAAATTCTTAATTTTTGCTAAAGATTTCTCAGAGTATAAACATACAATTCTAGATATGTAAAAGGGAGATTTCCAATTAAATTATAGGAAATACAGAGATAAAGATGCAATGATAGACCTTGAGATTGCTGTGGCTAGTCTAAAGCATTTCTCATGTGAGGCTGTGATTCCTCCATTGTGTGGGAACATTCCCTTGCACGTGTGGAGTTCAGTGAGGAATTCACAGTAGGACTAACTTTAATGATCTGAGTAGTTTGACTGAAATATCATTCAAGGCATGACATCTTTTCATCTTCTATATTACTAACCTCTGAAATTGTGTATGTTCCCAAAAAAACACAATTTCAGAAATCTTCAGTATACTTAAGAATAACAAGTGAATCTTCTCCCTCAAGTTCCATAAGTAAAGGTAGAGAAGAAGTTGAATTATGATCTCATTGATTATCAGAATGCCTGAAATAACAGACTTTGGAATCAAGACTAAGATTTGAAACTTGTTTGTCACTTACCAGCTATGTGACTTTATGCAAATTATTAAACTTATGGAATACAACTACAACCATAGTAAAAAAAAATCTATTTTGTGACTATTTTGTGCATTAATGACATATGCCAGACAAATGGTGAAGTGTGAGGTGAGAGTAATGCTGTCTATGATGGTTAGAGTTATGTGTCAACTTAGGTGGCCCATGATTCTCTGGTTTGACAGGTATGTTGTTGTTGTTGTTGTTATGTGCCCTCGAGTCGGCCCCAACTCATAGCGACCCCTCCTTGGGTTTCCGAGGCAGTATCACTACCGAAGTAGGATTGCCCAACCTTCCTTCCAAGGAGTAGCAATTTGGCAATTATGCGATGAAGAAATTGGCAGTCATGTAATAATGGAATTTGACAGTAAGGTCCTAATGTAATTATCCTCCATTTTGTGATTTGATAATATGGTCATCCTCCATTTTAACATAACACTGATTTCTGCATAACAACTTGGTCTTTAAAACCTTGCCATGATGATAAATGAGGACAAGGGGTATTAAGTATGATTGAAGGAGATATGATCATAAAAAGAGTAGGGTAATAGGGCAGTAGCTAAATGGAAAAAAAAAAATAGTCAAGAGAGTTTGCTTTTGTGGGTATTTTTAATACAGAAAGACAGCAGTATTTTTTTCACTCCATTATATTCCAATGGGCATCATCAAGTAGAGAGAAAAAATGCATAATGCAGGAGGGAATGGAAAGCATTGCTGGAGAGATCTCTTCAAAAAGTACAAACTCCAGGTAATACAGCTATTGTGTTTCAGTGAAGCATGAGAAATCCATCCGCATTTCCGCATTTGCAGTAGGGAAAGCAGAGTAAATGGTTACTGTCTTCAAACAATTTTATACATATGATTTAAAAAGCTTATAGAAATTATCTTCTGACTCTATATTCTCATTTTCTAGGCATGTAAATGGAGGGATATTAATGTTTTAAGACACAGGAGAATTTAAGAAATAGCTGTCTCTGATATTGGGATAATAAATGTATTTTCAAAATATAGTAGTATTGCAAGACAGTACCACAAACCCACTACAAATATTTCTGAATATATTTGAA
>NW_006922246.1:302584-303686 GCF_000298275.1 Orycteropus afer afer | reverse complement strand
AAACTGAAAGAACGAAGAAAAAATTCAAACCTCCAATTGCAATATTGAAGAATTCTAAGGGCAAAATAATGAGCTCTGGTGGTGTAGTGGTTAAGGCACTTGGCTACTAAAAAAAAGGTCAATGGTTTGGACCCACTTCTCAGTGGAAGAAAGATGAGGCAATCTATATCCATAAAGATCTACAGCCTTAGAAACTCAATGGGGTTGCATGAGTTGAGACTGACTCCATGGCACTGAGTTTTATTTTCTGGTTTATGGGCAAAATAGTGAATGATGCAGGTAGCATCAAAAGAGGATGGAAGGAATGTATAGAGTGATGATACCAAAAAGAATTGGTCAGAGTTCAATCTTTTCAGGAGGTAGTATATAATCAAGAGCCAATGATATTGAAGGAAGAAGTATAAGCTGCATTGAAGGGATTGACGAAAACCAAGTCTCCAGAAACTGACAGAATACCCATTGAGATATTTCAACAAACAGATGTAGCACTCTTTGTGCCAAGAAATCTGGAAAACAGCTACCTGGCCAACTGACTAGAAGAGATTTGCATTTGTGCCCACTCCAAAGGAAATGATCCAACGGAATGGAAATTACTGAAAAATATCAGTCATATCATATGCAAGTAAAATATTTCTGAAGTTAATTTAAAAATGGTTTCAACAGTATTTTAACAGGGAATGTCCAGAAATGCAAGCTGTATTCAGAACAGGAGATAGAATGAGGATTGTCATTGCTGATGTCAACTGTATCTTGACTGAAAGCAAAGAATACCAGAAACATATTTATGTGTGTTTTATTGACTATGCAGAGGCATTTGACTGTGTGGATTATAACAAATTTGGATAAAATTGCAAAGAATGGGAACTCCAGAAAATGAGGAACCTGTGCATAGACCAAGAGCCTATCATTCATACAGAATAAGGAGATACTGCACAGTTTAAAATCAAGAAGCGTGTGCCTCAGGATTGTATCCTTTACCATATGTATTCAGTCTGTATGCAGCAAAAAAGCTGAGACACCAAACTATATGAAGAAGAGCATGGCATCAGGATAGGAGGAAGATTCATTAACAACCTGTGATATGCAGATGATACAACTTCGT
>NW_006922246.1:299228-300104 GCF_000298275.1 Orycteropus afer afer | reverse complement strand
GCAAAATACTATTTTCAAATTTCCTGCACTTTCTTCTCTCTGTGGCTTTAAAGGTACAAGCTAGCGTTTGTCTTTGAGGCATGCTCTCCCTTCTTTTTACCATATAAACAAGCATTTTCATTTATGCAAATGCAAAAGGAGTCCTGGGCCTGGGATAGTATCCAAATACCAATGCTTCTGATTGAGATATTAAGCCTTCTGTTTAATAATGAATTATATTTTCATTCCTGGCACAGGAGCATCTCTGATAAGATTATTAAACTATAAATTCTGTTTTTTAATATTCTCTTTTTAACTTTTGGTACCTTGCTGGAAGTCAGTCTTAGAGTCTAGGCATTTAGTCAGAGAGAGGATTTAAAAAAAACAAAGACTATTGTTCAGGCTGGCATCAAGGAGAAAGCGAGCTCCTGGGAAGGCTCCAGCCAGTAAAGTTTCAAGAAGCAGTGAAACCCGATTATCTAGTCTAAGTTTTCATTTTCTGCATTGTAATTCCTTTATGTTGTCCTCAAGCATTTGATAAAGTTTGCTAATCAATGTAGCTTTGTTTTAGCTGTAAGTTAGGGAATTAGAATAAATTATCTCCAGGAAGCCCAGAACTAATGTCTGAGCATCAGACTCCCTTCCAACATGATCTGTCTCTTGGGTCCCTCATTGGGAGAAATGTGTCTTGCTGAACAAATGACCAGCAATCTTAAAGAACTTGCACAGCAAGTTACTCCTGGTGATATTGTCAGCATGTATGCAATTCGAAAAGCAATGGGGATTTCCAGTACTTCCTCTATTGTAGAAAGGAACCTTATAGAAGATTTTGAAGAACCTAACAATACTGACTGATAACCAGAAGGCTGGTGGTTCAAAGCCACCAGCCACTCCTTG
>NW_006922246.1:297130-297941 GCF_000298275.1 Orycteropus afer afer | reverse complement strand
GTAGGAGTTTCTGATTGATAGCTGGGTCGAGGGGAAGGTCACACAATGTAGAAGTAATGGTGAGGGATACAGGACTGGTAAAATCCCTCCTCCACCCTCCCCCATACAAAAAACTGTTTAAAGGCAAAATTAAATACATATTCAACGGAATGCTAAATTGGGTTTCCTGGATATTTGGAATATCCACCCTTATATTAATGAAAGACATTAATCACTGATGTTTTTGCTTCACTCTTTGTCAAACATAGGTCTCAAAATTAACACAGCTATATACAATGATCACTGTTTATCTTTCCATATTTTCTTCATTCTGTGAAACACATTATGGCTTAATAATTATGCTCAAAAGTTTGACGTAGAAGAATCATCAGACCCTTGATCTTTTAGAATTAACTACCTCCAAGATTATCATTCCCTTTATTTTGAGTACTTTTAGAGACTATTTTAATTATTTCTGTTTTCCAGAAAAACATTCATTGCTATAAAATTTTTAAATCAATACAAAATTAGTATACTAAGAAGTTTAAAATAATAATTTAAGTTTACAAAGAATCAACATAACTAGAAATGAGAATGAGATAAATGCATTTTTAAAATTTTTATTGTGATTTGGGTGAAAGTTTACAGAGCAAATCCATTTTTCATGCAGAAGTTCACATACACTTTGTTTCATGACATTGATTGCTATTTCCCACAATGCAACAGCTCCCCTCCCACTTCCTCCCCATAGTTACCTCTTCCCTGTGTCCTTCCCTCCCATCCCCTCCTGCCCCTTGAACTGTCTCCCTGTACATACACAGCCCTTCTATTC
>NW_006922246.1:275297-277099 GCF_000298275.1 Orycteropus afer afer | reverse complement strand
TGCTGAAGGTACCATGGACTGCCAAAAGAACTAACAGATCTGTCCTGGAGGAAGTGCAGCCAAGATGCTCTTTGGAGGTGAGGATGGCCAGACTTCGTCTCACCTACTTTGGTCATGTTGTTAGAGGGGTCCATTCCCTGGAGAAGGATGTCATGCTTGGTAAGGTGGCAGGTCGAAGAAGGGAGGGAAGGCCTTCGATGAGATGGATTGGCACTGTGGCTGCAACAAAGGGCTCAAGTATAGCAAGGATCGTGGAACTGGTGTGAGATCGGGCAGTGTTTCGTTCTGCTATGCATGGGGTCACCATGAGTCAGAAACAACTCTGTGGGACCTAACAACAACAGTACATGGGAGCTCTGGTAGCATAGTGCCTAAAGCATCTGACTGCTAACCAGAAGGCTGGCAATTCAAACCCACCTGCCACTCCTCGGAAGGAAGGTTGGGCAATCTACTTCCATAGTGATACTGCTTAGGAAACACAAGGAGGGGTCACTATGAGTTAGGTCTGACTCCATGGCACATAACAACAACAGTACATGGCATAAATAGACTATCAAGCATAACCCAATATGTACAAACAGCGGAAGCTCAACTAGATGAATGAGACCTTCTAAAAATTAAATTTTTATGTGCCTACAAAGTTTTGTCCAAAAGAGTCAAAAGAGAACCTACAGACAGAAAGAAAATATTTGGTAATGACATATTTGACAACAGACTTATCTCTAAAATTTATAGAAAACACCTAAACAACAAAAAGACAAATAATCCAATTTTAAAAATGGCCAGAAGACATGGATAGACACTTCACCAAAGAGAATATTCAGGAGGCACATGAAGAAATGTTCATGATCATTAGCCATTAGAGAGATGCAAATCAAAATAACAATTGGATACCATCTTGCCCTATCACTAGTAGCAAAGTTCAACAAGATAGAAAATAACAAATGATAATGAGGATGTATGATAATATAACAAATGTTAGAGAAAATGTATGAGAATCTCATAAGTTGCTGGTGGGACTATAAAATGATACAAACACTGTGGAAAGCAGTATGGCAATTCCTTAAAAAGCTGGAATTAGAAATACCATTTGACCCAGTAATTCCATTACTAGCTATATATCCTAAAGATGTAAGAGCCAGCACAAGAACAGATATATGCACACCCATGTTCATCACAACACTATTTACAATTGCAAAAAAGATAGAAACAACCTAGGTGCCCACCAACAGAAGAATGGATAACCAAACTGTGGTACATACACACAATGAATATTATGCAACCCTAAAGAATAATGTAGAATCTGCAAAACACTGCATAACGTGGATGAAGTTGGAGGACATTATGCTGAGTGAAATAAGTCAATTACAGAAGAACCAATATTGTATTATTGTAAAAAGTCAATGAAAAGTTTATATATGGAAGTAAACTTCTTTGTGGTTACCAGGGGTTGGAGAAAAGGAGAGGGAACACTGCTAGATAGGTAGAGACATTATTGATTTGGGTAAAGGGAAGAGCAATGTACCAAATGTGAGTGATCAACACAGTGGCATTGAGGAAGAGGAAGATATAGAAGTACTTAGGAGGTACAGAAAACAAAATTGAACTCTTTTGCACATACAGTACACATCAATGGCAAACATTGAACTATGGGTGGATAGATGGGGGGACATTCTCAATAATTAGGTATGTCTATGGCAATCTACTTTTGTAGTGATATAGCCTCAGAAACCCAAGGAGGGGTTGTTATGAGTCAGGTCCAACTCAACGGCACATAACAACAACAACAACAAAAAAAAAAA